>NW_019154100.1:3846103-3933093 GCF_002288905.1 Enhydra lutris kenyoni | reverse complement strand
AGGCAGAGAGAGAGGAGGAAGCAGGCTCCCCGCTGAGCAGAGAGCCCGATGTGGGGCTCGATCCCAGGACCCTGAGATCACGACCCAAGCTGAAAGCAGAGGTTTAATCCACTGAGCCACCCAGGCGCCCCGTAATAAATAAAATCTTAAAAAAAAGATTTTAGGGGCACCTGGGTGGCTCAGGCCCTTAAGCGGCTGCCTTCTGTTCAGGTCATGATCCCAGTCTCCTGGGATCGAGCCCCGAATCATCGGGCTCCTAGCTCAGCGGGATGCCTGCTTCTGCCTCTTCCACTCCCCCTGCTTGTGTTCCCTCTCTCGCTGTGTCTCTGTCAAATTAATAAATAAAATCTTTTTTTTTAAGATTTTATTTATTTATTTGACAGAGATCACAAGTAGGCAGAGAGGCAGGCAGAGAGAGAGGAGGAAGCAGGCTCCCCGCTGAGCAGAGAGCCCGATGCGGGGCTCGATCCCAGGATTCTGGGATCATGACCTGAGCCGAAGGCAGAGGCTTTAACCCACTGAGCCACCCAGGCGCCCCTAGATATCAGCTTTTTTCCACAAGAGCCACGCCTCTGATGAAGTCCTATGCCCCCTGGAGAAGTGCTGTGTTTCTTTGATTACTAACCTGATTGCGTTTACTCTCTTGGCAGCCACACACAGCCTCATTTTCTAAGGAAAATAGGGTGCATGCACCCAAGTGAGAGGCATTCCTTCCTTTTTGCTTTCCTGCAGTTGAGGGATACTGATTGTCATGTGGCACTTTGAATATTTACTGAAGTATCTATAGCAAAATCAGTGCACTTAGATCAGCATTATCCCACCCTGCACATTTAAATGTATCTCTCAGACCTATTCAGCTTCTTCAGGATGCCCATGTAGCCTGACCAAAGCTACAGGACTGCACTTCATGGAAGGACAGTACACACAGCAGCAGCTTACTGATTTAGCTAAATGTGATAAATGACTCACAGAATGAAAGTTTAATTTAATGTGTATGATGAATAACTGATAAACAATTAAAACTGTGTAAATTACATGGCTAAGTAATAAGTCAAAGTAATTAATAACTGGTAAAAGAATTACCATTTGGTCCTAATCACCCTGTTTTACTTGTGCACAGAACTTCATGAACTGCAGGGGGAACTGCAGACAGAGGTTTGGTTACACGGTTTCCTGAAGTCAGCTAAGTGTAAGTCTGGCTGATAATTCAAACTAAATAAAGACTCCTTTAAAAACCAAAAAAGAATTTGTAGGGTACCGTTTTATCTGGAGGTTCTGTCAGCCTCAAGCTGGAAAGAAAAGAAACCGGTAACTCTTGTATACAGTTTGTCCCCCTGCTCATTTAATGTCTGTTTAAAGAATGCAAAAGCAGGGGCGCCTGGGTGGCTCAGTGGGTTAAGCCGCTGCCTTCGGCTCAGGTCATGATCTCAGGGTCCTGGGATCGAGTCCCACATCGGGCTCTCTGCTCAGCAAGAAGCCTGCTTCCCTCTCTCTCTCTCTCTGCCTGCCTCTCCGTCTACTTGTGATCTCTGTCAAATAAATAAATAAAATCTTAAAAAAAAAATGCAAAAGCAGTTTACTTGAATGGTTATGCATTCCTTTTAAACAGATACCGCTGTTTAATTGTCTCAGACAGTTCTGAAACGATACAATTAGGGTACTTTTTGCATTTCTACTTAGGTTGAAACTCTCCTCTTGTCTGTTATACAAACTTAGTGCTTAAAAATATTCTGTAGCAGTATCTTTGCACTTATTCAGTTACTACTGCCAGATCCTCTCCTTGACTTCATTTTTATATGTAAAGCAATCTTAGGTTGTGTCTGTACATAAACCCCATCATAAAACTGTATGGTCTCCACATCATTGCAGTTGATCTAATTACTTTGTTAACTTTTTCCTTCATATGGTGGCTTGAGGAGGATTTTCAAATATTTATTTATTTTTATTTTTTATTGATTTTTAAAAAAGATTTTATTTATTTATTTATTTATTTGACAAAGAGAGAGACACACACACACAAGTGAGGGAGCACAAGCAGGGGGAGTGAGAGAGGGAGAAGCAGGCTTCCTACTAAGCAGGGATCTGACGTGGGGCTCGATCCCAGACCCTGGGATCATGACCTGAGCTGAAGGCAGGTGCTTAATGACTGAGCTACCCAGGCACTCCCTGAGGAGGATTTTTTTTTAGAAAATTAAGATCTTAATGATGTCATCTGAAATGAGGAAATCAGAATTTGTTGGGAGAATAGTTTTATATCAGATAGACAAATTATAAACTGTCCTTGGTTTATTGTTTGGAAGATATTCAAATATGCATGCATGTGCTCTTGGGCATCTAATACAGCAGCTTTAATGACCTTGCCCATTTAACTATGATCGGGTGAACAATTCTTGATCTGAGAATCAGTATGTAAGGGAGGATAACAGAATTGGAAATAAATATAAAATACCTTCAGTATAAAGCACAATGTGTATAATGTATGCACCAGAGGTTATGATAGCCACAAAAGAGGTTGAAACCTCTATAGGTAAAGCATGTCTTATCATATCTTTACTGTCTGCATCATACCTCCATTGAGCTGAATTCTGGTTCACATTCTACCCGACATCTGAAAACTTGAGAACAAACTCTAGAACAGAATTGTCATTAGATAGAGAAGGTCCCTTCTCCTCCCTCAGCCCCTGGCCATCCTCTCAAGAAGAAATTAGTACCTACTTCAATAAGGTTTGCTTTGTTTTCCTTGACTTTCTTCCTTAGAGTCAGTGAGCAAAGAAGTCACCTTGGTAATGGCTTGTGTGACCAACTAGATTCTTCAGAAAACCTAAGTTCACTCCTCTCTCATTTCCTAATCAAAATGATATTTATATAATCACCACAGTTTGAGTCACTGCTAAAATTGAGACCACAGAGGGCCTAGAGGACTAGTTTTGATAGTTTATTGGTTTATAAAAATAATATTTTTTTCCTGATTGCAAAACAATCATTGTAATTTCACAACATTGGAAAATACAGAAAAACACATACAAAAAGTTTCTATAATCCCAATACCCTAGAAATCGTACTTGTTAACATACAGTTGTATAACTTTCTAGTCTTTTTTTCTTATGAATATATTATGTGTGAGAAATAAATACAGTATCTTTTCTAGCTTAAATTAATGATTTATTCAAAATATATTTGTTGAATACCTACTATGCACTACTGTGTCTGACAACAGATTATTACATAGTAACTGTTTTAAACTCATTTTAATAAATATTCTATGAGCATTTTCCCACATCACACACCATTTATGACCTGTTTTTAGATAAATTTGGGACTTGACAGCCCTGGTCCACTGTGGTTAAGAGAATGTGTCATTTGAGAACTATAGGGAAGAGGACTGCCCTCCCCGAAGGGCTTATCAGGTCACCATGTGGTATTGTGCTTAGAGCTTGGTCAGGGAATCCTATCTTGTTTCCACACAGCAGGATAGAAGTTCCTGGAATGAATATCAAGAACAGGAAAGCAGGAGGAGTACTTGGGGAGTTGTAACTTGAGACTCATCTCCAAATCACACATTGAATTAATATTCTAATTTAAAAAACTGGATTCTTGGGGCGCCTAGGTGGCTCAGTGGGTTAAAGCCTCTGCCTTTGGCTCATGATCCCAGAGTCCTGGGATCGAGCCCCGCGTTGGGCTCTCTGCTCAGCAGGGAGCCTGCTTCCCTTCCTCTCTCTCTGCCTGCCTCTCCGCCTACTTGTGATATTTGTCTGTCAAATAAATAAATAAAATCTTAAAAAAAAAAAACTGGATTCTTGGCCAATGCTTCTGGATCACATATTTTAATTTAATTTTCACAAAGATAATTCAAATTTAAAGCTTTTTTCTAGTATCAATTAACTTTAATTCTGACATATTCTTCTCTAGGCAATTCCAGATTCATTCTTTTTACTCTCTAACCAATCCCTATTCTTTTTTTTTTTTTTAAGATTTTATTTATTTATTTGACAGAGAGAGATCACAAGTAGATGGAGAGGCAGGCAGAGAGAGAGAGAGAGAGGGAAGCAGGATCTCTGCCGAGCAGAGAACCCGATGCGGGACTCGATCCCAGGACCCTGAGATCATGACCTGAGCCGAAGGCAGCGGCTTAACCCACTGAGCCACCCAGGCGCCCCCAATCCCTATTCTTAAATATTCTATGCAGTGCCCTTAAAGTAATTTTCTTTACCCAAACTGGGTCTGTACTGGTAGGCTGTGCACAGTGGTCTCTCCTTATCACAGCACTTACAGTCTAGCAGAGGAAGAAAGACAAAGTTAAACATACAAATAAGTATGTCACTATAAATTGAGAAAATATGTTTCAAGGAAACTGTTTCTAGGATGGAGATTAAAGGGCACAAACCCTTACACTGGCTGATCAGGGAGGACCTCTTAGGGAACTAATGTATAAACTGAGACTTGAAGGATGAGAAGGAGACAGCCAAAGAGCCAGGCAGAACATTCCTTACACAGGGCCAAGTGGGTATATGTCTTATACCCTTTATATGTCTGAAGGATGTCACATGCTGCTAGAGAATAGTGTCTACTGAGTGACTTTAGAGGAGGAGATAGTGATGGGCAGGGATGTTAGGGACTGGAGTCATATCATATGTAGGCCATGATAGCAAGCTTGGACTTTAAGGATAATGAAAAATCCACTGAGAGATATTAAGCAAGTAAAAATATAATGAGATTTATATTTAAAAAATCTGTAATTTGTGAGGAGAATCAATTAGAATGGGACAATTGAGGAAGTATGAAGATCAATAAAGATACCATTGTAGTAGTTTAGGCAAGAAATGATAGTGACTTGAGTTAAGGTGGTAGATTAAGTAGATTAAGGAGATGTTGATGGATATACTATAGAAGCACTGTTCAATAGAAATATAATGAGCCACAAATAGAAGCCAAATATATATTTAAAAATTTCTCATAACCAAAGATATTTGCAAACGATATACCCAATAAGGGGTTAGTATCCAAATATATAAAGAATTTATACAACTTATGCCAAAAAACCACATAATCCAATTAAAAATACATGGACGGGGCACCTGGGTGGCTGATTCAGTTAAGTGGCCAACTCTTGGTTTTGGCCCAGGTCATGATCTCACGGATAGTGAGACAGAGCCCCGAGTGGGGCTCCATGCTCAAGAGGGAATCTGCTTGAGATTCTTACTTTCCTTCTGCCCCTCCCCACCCCTGCACACATGCTCTCCCTCTAAAACAAATAAAACAAATCTTTAAAAAAAAAAAGTTTATTAAAAAGACATGAACAGACATTTCTTCAAAGACATACCGATAGGGGCGCCTGGGTGGCTCAGTGGGTTAAGCCTCTGCCTTTGGCTAGGGTCATGATCTCAGGATCCTGGGATGGAGCCCCGCATCGGGGTCTCTGCTCAGCAGGAAGCCTGCTTCCCCCCTCTCCTGCCTGCCTCTCTGCCAACTTGTGATCTCTGTCAAATAAATAAATAAAATCTTAAAAAACAAAAAGACATACAGATAGCCAATAGACACATGAGAATATGTTCAACATCACTAATCATCAGAGAAATGCAAATCAAAACCACAATCAGATATTACCTCACACCTGTCAGAATGGCTAAAATAAAAAACACAAGAAAAAATAAGTGTTGGTAAGGATGTGGAGAAAAAGGAACCCTCACACACTGTTGATGGGAATGTAAAGTGTGGTGCAGCCGCTGTGGAAAACAATATGGAGGTTCCTCAAAAATTAAAATTAGAAATGCTCTATGATCCAGTAATTGCACTATTGGGTATTTACCCAAAGAATATGAAAACACTAAATTTAAAAAGATAAAGGCGGGCACCTGGGTGGCTCAGCCGGTTAAAGCCTCTGCCTTCGGCTCAGGTCATGATCCCAGGGTCCTGGGATCGAGCCCCGCATCAGGCTCTCTGCTCTGCGGGGAGCCTGCTTCCTCCTCTCTCTCTCTCTGCCTGCCTCTCTGCCTACTTGTGATCTCTGTCTGTCAAATAAATAAATAAAAATCTAAAAAAAAAAAAAGATAAAGGCACACCTATGTTTACGGCGGCATTATTTACAATAGCCAAATTACAAAATAGCCTGTGTCCATCAACAGATGAATGGATAAAGAGTTATATTCCAGCCATAAAAAATGAGATCTTGACCTTTGCAACAACATGGATGGAGCTAGATTATAATGCTAAGTGAAGTAAGTCAGTCAGAGAAAGACAAATTCTGTATGATTTCACTCATATGTGGAATTTAAGAAACAAAACAAATGAACAAAAAGGAAAAAGAGACAAGCCAAAAAACAGACTCTTTGTTACCAGAGAGAGGTGGGTAGGGGGTGGTGAGTGAAATAGGCAAAGGGAATTAAAAGTACACTTACTATGATGAGCACTGAGTAATGTGTCAAATTGTCAAATCACTGTATTGTACACCTGAAAATAATATAACACCAATGGCACGGAGACTTTCCCGTATGGTTTCTTCTAGGAGTTTCATAGTTTCAGATCTTATATTTAAGTCTAAATCCCTTTTAGTTAATTTGTGTGAGTTGTATAAGACAGGGGTCCATTTTCATTATTATTACATGATTATCCAGATTTCTAACATCATTTATTAAAGAGACTATCCTTTTCCCATTGAGTATTCTTGGTTCCCTTGTCAAATATTATTTCACTGTATTTGCGTAGTTTATTTCTGAACTATTTACTCTGTCAGTCTATGTGTCTCTTTTTATGCCAGTGTCATTCTGTTTTGATTACTATAGCTTTGTAAAGGAGTTTCCAGCTTTGTTGTTCTTGCTCAGGATTGCTTTGGCTATTTGAGATCTTTTGTTGTTCCACAAAAATTTTAGGATTTTTTTTTTCTATTTCTGTGAAAAATGCCATTGGCCTTTTGATAGGAATTGCACTGGATTTATGAATGACTTTTGGTAATATGGGAATTTTAACAATATTAAGTCTTCTGATTTATAAACATAGAATATCTTTCCATTTATTTGTGTCTTTTTCAGTTTCTTTCATCAAAGTCTTATACAGGCGTATCTTGGAGATATAGTGGGTTTTGTTCCAGGCCATGACAGTAAAGTCAATATCACAATAAAGCTAGTCAAACGAGAGTTTTGGTTTCCCAGTGCATATAAAAGTTATATTTAGGGGCGCCTGGGTGGCTCAGTGGGTTAAAGCCTCTGCCTTCAGCTCAGGTCATGATCCCAGAGTCCTGGGATCGAGCCCCGCATCGGGCTCTCTGCTCAGCAGGGAGCCTGCTTCCTCCTCTCTCTCTGCCTGCCTCTCTGCCTACTTGTGATCTCTGTCTGTCAAATAAATAAATAAAATCTTTAAAAAAAAAGTTATATTTATACTATACTTTTGTCTATTAAGTGTGCAACAGCATTTTGTCTAAGAAATTTATATACCTTAATTAAAAAATACTTTTTTGCTAAGAAATGGTATCATCTGAGCTTTTAGTGAGTCATGATTACTGATCACAGATCACCATAATGAATATAATAAAGAAAAATATTGCCAGAATTACCAAAATGTGACACAGAGACATGAAATGAATAAATGCTATTAGAAAAATGGCACCAATAGACTTGCTTAATGCAGAGTTGCCATAAACATATTTGTAAAAAATGGAATATCTCTAAAGCACAATAAAGTAAAGCATAATAAGATGAGGTATGCTTGTGATTTTCAGTATACAGATCTTATACCTCCTTCGTTAAATTTATTCCTGAAGTTTTTTTATTTTTTTTTATGCTATTATGAATAAGACTGGTGTTTTTATTTTCTTTTCAGACATTTTATTTTTAGTGTGTAGAAATGCAACTGATTTTTGTGTGTTGAATTTGCATCCTACAACTTTACTGAAGTTGTTAGATTCTGGAACATACTATTTTTGTCACTTTTATTTTCTGGATATTTGTCAAGAATGGTGAAAGATCTGAGATTTTATCCTATATGCAAGGTAATATGGTAACCTGCCATAGTTTCATGGATGCTGGCATAAGACATGAGACTCCTAGATCAGAGACAAAAAGACTACTTATTACTTATAGCATTAAGAGCAGTCCAAGAACTGGTATTTTTTTTTAATTTAATTTAATTTTTTTTTAAGATTTTATTTATTTATTTGACAGAGAGAAATCACAAGTAGGCAGAGAGGCAGGCAGAGAGAGAGGAGGAAGCAGGCTCCCTGCTGAGCAGAAAGCCCGATGTGGGGCTTGAACCCAGGACCTGAGATCATGACCTGAGCCGAAGGCAGCAGCTTAACCCACTGAGCCACCCAGGCGCCCCCAAGAACTGGTATTTCTGCTAGTTGCCTGAATTCCACTTCCCCCATGGCAATGTGAAGAAGGCTAGGTGATACTTCCCTACACAGTAAGTTGCATTATAGGAAAGGAACCCTGAGTTTAGGAAACCTGAAAAAATTTTAAATTATTTATTTTTAAAAATTCAAATATAATTAACATACAGTGTTATATTGGGTTCAGGTGTACAATATAATGATTCAACAATTGTATACATTGTGTATTCCTCATAAGTTAACTCCTAGTCCCCTTCACCTATTTCATCCATCCTCACACCCACCTCCCCTCTGGTAACCATCAGTTTGTTCTCTCTAGTTAAGAGTATGTTTTTCGGTTTGTCCCTTTTCTCTTTTGTTTCTTAAATTCCATATATGAATGAGACCATATGGTATTTGTTTTTTTCTCTGACTGACTTATTTCAGTTAGCATTATACCCTCAAGGTCCATCCATGTTCTTGCAAATGGCAAGATCTCTCTTTTTAAATGGCTGAGTAATATTCCATTGTATATACATACCACATTTCTTTATATATTTATCTAAGTTTTTATTCTGGGAGCACCTGGGTGACTCAGTTGTTAGGCATCTGCCTTCGGCTCGGGTCATAATCCCAGGGTCCTGGGATTGAGCCCTGCATCAGGCTCCCTGCTCAGCGGGAAGCCTGCTTCTCCCTCTCCCACTGTCCCTGCTGTGTTCCTTCTCTCACTGTGTATCTGTCGCCAAATAAATAAATCTTTTTAAAAAATTTTATTTTGAAGCTTCAAAGGGAGATATTCCAAGATCTTTCCAAGGCTGTTCACTATACAAACATCCTTCGATAGATAGTCTAGGACAAAGGAAGTTAGTGCCTTACCGCTTGCAAGATGTGTAGAAATGTGAGAGACCTATGAAGAATTGTTTTCCAACAATAGCCATTCTTTGTTTCTACACCATCTTGGCTTCTAGAGATTTTCCCTAAGAATATGCCACTCTACTGGCCACTCTGATTAATCTGAAGAAATCAGAACCAAATGCATTCACTTTGTCTCATACAAACACAGACTTATCAACAGCACTCTAAGCAGCAGTTGAGGCAAACTACAGTATTGACCTTTAACTGTGACCCTCATGTTTCCAGCTGAACAACTCTCATAAACTCATCAGGTCTACCTTAGAAAGCTAGATGGCTTTACTAATCATTAGAGAAATGCAAATCAAAACCACAGTGAGCTATCACCGTACACCCATTAAAATGGCTACTATTAATAAGCTGAAAAATGACAGCACTAATGAGGATGTGGAGAAATCGGAACCCTTGTGCACTACTGGTCGGAGTGTAAAATGGTGCCAGTATTATAGAAAACAGTATGGTGATTCCTCAAAAAATTAAACATAAATTACCATATAATTCAGCAATTCTACTACATATATGTCTAAAAGAATTGAAAGCAGGACTTTGAAGAGATATTTGCCCACCCACATTTATAGCAGTGTTATTCACAGTAGCCAAGAGGTAGAGGCAACCCAAATGTCCACTGATGGGGGAATGGATCCACAAAATGTGGCCTATATACACAATGGAATATTATTCTGCTTTAAAAAGGAAGAAAATCCTGTCATACACAACAACATGCATGGACCTTGAGAACAATATGTGATGTGAAATAAGCCAGTCACAAAAGACAAATATTATATAATTCCACTTATATGAGGCATTAAGGTAGTCAAATTTATAGAAACAAAGTAGAAATGGTAGTTACCAGGGGCTGGGAGTGGGGAGGGAGAAATAGGGAGTTGTTTAAGGGGTATAGAGTTTCAGTTTGCAGAATTAAACAGTTGTAAAGATCTATTGCACAACAAGGTAAATATACCTAACACTACCGAACTGCACACTTAAAACTGGTTAAGATGGTAAAAAAGTATGCATATGTGTTTTACTGTAATTAAAAAAAGCCTCAAACCAGGTGACTTTCTCGTTTAGTTTTTATATTGACTTACCCATCACCCAAACAACAATGATCAACTCATGACAAGATTAACAGTTTATTCCTGTTTAATCTATGTCCCTACCTTCTCCTGCATCCTTGGTTATTTTGACATCATATAATTTCATCCATAAATCTGAGTATATCCCAGAGATAAGAACTTTTTTTTTTTTCATAGAAGCAGGGGTTCTTTTTTTTAAAGATTTTATTTATTTATTTGACAGAGAGAGATCACAAGTAGATGGAGAGGCAGGCAGAGAGAGAGAGAGGGAAGCAGGATCTCTGCCGAGCAGAGAACCCGATGCGGAACTCGATCCCAGGACCCTGAGATCATGACCTGAGCTGAAGGCAGCGGCTTAACCCACTGAGCTACCCAGGCGCCCCCAGAGATAAGAACTTCTAAAAATTTTTATTATTAACTTTATCAATCTATCCATCATCACAAAACTGTTATCACACCTAAAAAAAATTAATGATTTCTGGTAGCTGTGCCTAAGTGTGGTCTTCTTTTTTCTTTACCCTACTTAAAATTTATATTGATTCTATATCTTAATATGGTTCTTCAATTTGGAAAATAATCAGACATTATCTCTTCAAATTTTCTTTCTGCCCTCTTTAGTCCATCCCTTCCTGTGCAACTCTAACTACAAAATTGTTAGATTTTCTCACTGTATCATTTATATCTCTTGCTTGGTTCATAGCTAACCTATTATGGGAAAAAAAAAAAGAAACAGAAAAAACTGAGTCTGAGAGTTCCTCTGAAATATATTTGGGAGGATAATATATTGTCATAATTTTTTATTTTTTCCACCATCCCCAGAAGCTCTTATGTTCTGATTCTGGGCTTTCTAGCTTCAGGGTACCAGAAACAGCCTTTATACAGAAGGTCCAAAAAAAGAACATGGATGAAAATGGGAGTTTCTTGCTACTTGGAATAAAACCTCACCACTCAAGTTTTTGTTTTGGGATATAGATGTAGGAGGAGAGTGGCAGTGGGGGCACAAAGTGGCAGGGGGTTGTTGAGGAGGGCAGAGGATACAGATCTGACAAGAGTGTAGATTAGCTTTCAGAGATTGGGGTAGCATGCCAGTCTTATGAATACTGGGAACTGTCCTCCTTGCTCTCCTAGTAAGGTCTTTAGATGGGGAGTTAAAGTGGGGCATGTTGATGGTGAAAATTTATGACTCTTTAAGTACCGATTTAAGGGCATCTGCCTGGCTCAGTTGGTAGAGCATGTGACTCTTGCTCTCAGGGTCATGAGTTTGAGCCCTATGGGGGGTATAAAACTTAGTAATAATTTTTAAAAGCTGACTTGTGAGATCTCTGGCAGAGAATAATGGTGTGGCCAATCTTTGGATGAACTGGTGGGCTTAAGCAATAAGCACTTCGTGTATGACCATGATGGCCTGAGGCTCAGGAGAGATTTACCTTCTTCTCAGGGCACCACCCTGCCCCCCCATTCTGGGAGAGCTGAGGAGGAAAAGGCAGTCTTCCAAATGTGAGCCGGAATATCTTGATACCTCTGGCTGGTGGGGGCTGAGCAAGATTTGCTTCCAAGTGGTGCATATCCATTAATGTGATTTATCTTACTCTTGAATGTTATAGAACAAATTCATACCTTGTTTTGGTCTCTAGAACTTATTGTTATCATCCAGCTATACTTCTGTCTTTCTCAGCTTAATCTAAATTAAAAAAAAAAAAAGATGTGGAAAGTAAATTTAGGAGCACTCTTTTATCCTTTGACTTCCTTTGCTAGCAGCCCTACCAGTCTTTAGGAAACTTCAAAAGGACACATAAGAACAAAGGAAAAAAATCAAGACTGCTATTCTGAAGTGCAGTAGACCAGGAGGAAGAAAGAAACCTTGATAGGAGCAATAGGTAGTAGCAATCAAAGGTGAATTAGACAGTATAATGCTTACGGCAAAAGAAAGGAATGATGTTGCACAGGCTAGATCAAAGAGTGGGGCCTGAGGTGTATGCTGGCAAGAGACTTTGTCCATTCTTTACCTATTAGGCCATCCCAGACATTTACCCCTTATCCCCAGTCTCTGTCTTTACCTCCTGTATGTGATTCATCTACTGCGCTGGAACCCTGACTCCAAATAATACTGGCCAGCACTGGTGTCTTGTAACTAGGGCAAAGAAGTCCACGTCCTATTGCCCAACAAGGAAGGAGGTCTGCAAAAGGAATGAAAGAGGGTGTTGTTACCGAAACTGTATCACAGGCCAAAAACGTGGAACTCTCCATGAATTTTCTCATTGAAATACTATGCATCGTTCTATAGTATTATTTAGCACAGGTGCATTTTGGTTGGGTTTAACTATTAGCACAACCATATGGTGGGTTAAACAGGCTTTTATGGCCTTTCCTAAGAACCTAACCACTGAGTCTACCATTGTTTCTATGGTAAAATGCTTTTAAAATCCCACAATAGACTGACAAAAGAACCTTTGGATGCAATCTGTTTGCAAATTGGATTGGCCTGGCTGGGTTAAAGAGGCTCACCCTGCTTCTCAGCTTTAATGTCTATCCCTGTACAAAGAAGGCAAAGTCTTTTATAGTGACAGATAAGCCACCTACTCTGAATTTAAATAAAGATAAAGATTGGTTCTTTGTAGGAGAGCCTGTCTGATTTAAGACAGGCCATATTTAATGAAATGTGGCATTAAATGGGCCTGCTTTAAATGAAACATTTTGTACAAAGTTCTGTAATATTACCAAACCATCTGTGTTTACTTTCATCTGAAAGCAAAAGTTTCATTCTTATTTTGGGTCAAAAATGGCATGGCTCATTATGATAAAGGGTGTGAGTATCATCAAGTAAAAAGTAAATCAAAAAGAGGGTTTTATTTTTTTTATTGGTTTCCATTTTCAATGGAAAATAAATTAAATATGTGGAGTCAAAAGTGAGGTAAAAGAGGAGGTGGTTGACAATTTAGTCATGGTTTATGTAACACTTGTTTTTCTTTTACATGAACACATTATACCATCCATCAGGACAAATTAATATGTCTTGGGCCTTTAAAAACTATAAAAAAATAATTTTAATGGTTCCAATAACAGCTCCAGATGAATGCTGGAAAACAGATACTCCAAACTGTTGAACAGCATATGTATTACTTGGCTCTGTTATAACTGCAAGTAAATGCTGCTTTTGTATGAAGTTTCCTTGACTGCCAGCGGAAGAACTGTAACACATTTATTGCGAACAAAATTGGAATGGGAATGTGACAGGTTACAACAGAATGGTACCAAATTTCTTCTTGCCACTTGGACTGAATTAAAATAATAGATCATTAGGACAATAAAGGGTTCTTGGTTAAATGAAGGAATAATTTAATTAAAAAGTTTTTTTTTAAATGGCAGGTTCATACATATATCACTTGTGATACAGAGTATTTATTTTAAAAATATGATTTTTGTTATGTGGGGAAATAGATTTAGATCCCATATAAATGTGTATTAAATGGAAAAAAGTATCAGACAAATTTTAGAGACAAATTCAACTGTGGTATGGAAAGCGTTTACATAAAAGGGCAGTTCCTACTTGGTGTTTACTGCAGGTAAGGGATTTCAGGATGCTGTCCTGCGTTTGAAATGGATGAATCATGCCATTATTTATCGCGGTTAATTGCTAATGTTTGTGGGGAGCACAGTATGTTGCAAAGCAGGACTGAGTAATCCATGATGACCTTTTGTGCTATCAAAGCTTTATCAATTAGAAGCCCCTGATTGTAAATTCAGAGAACACCCAGTGAGGACCATCAAAGAAAAATTATACTTGGCTTCTTATGCAATCCATTCTTGCAGGAGGCTCCTTTTCCTTCAAACTGAGTTCTCTCTAGGGTACTGTTTCCAAATCCACAAAGTGAAGCATATTCAAAATGTTTTCCAACTTCAAGGAGTATTGTGGTTTTTACAAGCAATAGCAGGAATTACAGAAAAATAGTGGTTATATTTTCTTGATAAATGCCTTTCTTCTGCACTGGCTGCTTCACTTACTTCCTGGTCACTCCCCCCCACCCCCAGTCTATTATATTTTGTTTATTCTGGGCTTGTGTGACCTTTAGAAAACTTTGTTAAATATTTCCAAATTGTTAATTAAAGCCCTTATTTTACTGATGCTTTTCATTGTGAGTCAGTCTTAAAATATTCGTTCTCAATCACTGAGCTCCAGACAGGATTGTTCAGTTCTTACTCTCCTTCATGTTGCCACAGCTTTGGACATTGTTTAATGCCTCCTTCTTGAAACGCTCTGCTTTCGTGTCTTCTATGACTACATTGTCCTGGCTCTCTTTTTGTTTACTTTGCCCTTTTTCTTCTTTTTAGAACTGACTTACCTTTTTTATATTCTCTAATTTAGTCATTACCCAAGACTAAGGCCTCAGCTTTCTTTTTCTCCTCTACTCTTTTGGCAAGCTCATCTACTCCCAACGATCATCCAGGCTCCAGTTCTGCATTTCCAACTGCTGTCAAACATCCCTACCATCTACATCAAACATCCAGAATCACATTCCAATCTCTGCCCAGATTCAGCATCTTAAATTGTTACCTGAACTACTCCCTGAAATCCTCTCACCAGTTTCTCTTGAGGGATTGCTGCTACTGAGTCCCATGTTGCCACTAAGTTGTCGTTCTCCTTTCTCCCGTGTTCCCCCAGTGTGGGCTAGTCCAACAAGCCTGCACTTCTGCTTTGGCTTCTGTTTATAACTGCTGAGGAGTTTATGGAGCGGTCAGGTAGTTCTGGTCTCCGCTGGGCTCCTTTGTGAGGCTGTGGTCAGCAGAGCCACCTACCCAGCCCGTAACTGTGGTCAGTTGGGGCCTACTCACATGTTTCGATGTCTGCTGGTGATAGGTTGGTCTTTTACTTTCTTACCTATCTGCTCCAAAGGCAGCCCCGGTTTGTTCTCAGGGCAGAGGCTGGGCTTCAAGATTGTAAGCCTCTGACAACTCAGCTGAACTAGAGTGAGAGGCCTGGTGGTCTGTTCAGGGCAATAGGAAATAGAATGAGGGAAGTGGCTCCAGTAGAAGAGTCTGTATGGAAGGCAGGACAGGTGCGGAGAGGAGTGATCAAGCTGTAGAGACTAAGGCTGCAGAAGCAGTCTCCAGTGAGGAAGCAGAGCAAGTCAAGAGTTTGTGCACAACAGGTGGTAGCTGTTAGAGCATGGCACCCTCAGTGTGGACTGAATATACCAATGGCAAAATTAACCGCCTTCCTGTGCCCGCAGACTTTTGTGTGACTCTGCAGCTTTTTCCATGCAGAGGTGGAGACTATCCCCCCACCCCTGAATCTGAGCTTGACTGGGGCTTGCTTTGGTCAATACGAGGTAGGTAAAACCATCAGGTCTCAGCACCTATGGCTTAAAAGCTTCAGTGGCTTTCCCTTTCCCTATTCCCACTGAAAGGTGAATTGCATTTGCTGCATTAGTTAAGTGGTCAGTCAAGATGGAATGTTCACTCATTTGATCAGGCCTACATCATTATTGCTCTGGGGGAAAAAAAGGCAGATCTCCTGGAAATGACTATAGAGAGAAAAAAAGACTTTTTTAAAGACTCAGATTGAATCAGTTAATTATATTGGTGTCCTCCTAACTCCTCTCAATTGGGAGCTCTTCCAGTTCTTCAAATGAGCCATGTTTTTCCTGCTTCAAGGCCTCTTCCTCATGCTAGGAAAATGTCATCTCTTCATAATATAGTCCCTAAACAACTTATTTAAAGTTGGGTTCCCTGTTTTAATTTTTTTCTATTTTTAATTCTTTGTTTTTATAATTCATCATATTGAGAATTATTCTATGTACTTTTTTCTCTCTAGTTAAACTGTGAGATCCATGAGGATCTAGTGTCTGACACATAGCAGGGACTTAATAAAATTTGAATTAATCATAACTTGGAGGGAAATATCTTGGGGGCAGGGGACTAAGCTGGGTCTGGGCGTGGTCTGAGCTCAAGGTCAGACTATCTGAAAACCCCAAGACTAGTGCTCAACAGTCAAAATACAGTATCCAAAGTAGAGTGATGACTCAGATTCAGTCTCAACTGTTGTCTAAGAGGTTTCTTCTGGTGAGTTAAGAAAAGGCAATAGGAGTCTGTGGGGCAGTGTGTATGTCTTAGTCATATTCATATGGGCTACTCACACAGAACTTGTATCCTAGTTGTCCTACTTGGAACTACCTTAAGTTGTTATTGGTCCTCAGTCAGTGTCTAGGGGAATAGACTAGAAGGCCTGGAAAAGGCTAGGGATGTTGCTGTCAGCCATCTCCCTTCCATTAGGGCAAGAAGGGACCTGAGCTTAACATGTGGGTTTAATTCACTAATTGTCCTTCTAAGGAAAAGAAGGTCTCAAGGTACTTCAAATAAGGTGGAAGGAGGTAAGCCAAACAGGAATTTCAGCTGAGTGGGCAGGCCTCATAGGAGTCTGTGAGACGACCTAAGCCTCAAGAGAAAGCAGAAACCATACTACCACTGAATCTCAATGAAGCTGAAACAAAATCTCAGGTGGCTCTTTGGATCTCAGTACACGGAGTTCACGGATCTTTAGACCAGGTCTCTGCCTTTAATATAACTAAGCAATTCTCTGTGCTTCTTTTTTTTTGATGTTCTCTCCCTTTCTCCATTTCTAACTTGCTCCTTTTCTTCAATAGTTCTTGAGTCTGAGTCAGACTCACCCGTGGAGCTTTAAAAATTATCTTAATTTGGGTTGCTCTAACAGAGCAAACAAAATCCATGGCTCACAAACGATCGGAATTTATTTCTCATAGTTCTGGAGGCTTGAAGTCCAAGATCAGGGTGCCAGCATGACCAAGTTCTGGCAAGGATTCTTTTCTGGCTTTTTATAAGGGCATTAATCCCATTCATGAGGGCTCTGCTCTCATGACTTAATCACCTCCCAATGTCCTCACCTTCTAATTCCATTACCTCGAGGGTTAATATTTCAAAATAGAAATCTTGGGTAGGGGGAGAAAAGCATTTAATCTGTAGCAAATATATACATCTAATCCTATACCTGTAGATTCTAATTAAGAATACAGACTGAATAAAAATAATGGTTTTATTTATTTTATCCTATGCCTAGAACAGTGCTTGGCACTGTTCAAAAAGTATGTGTTGAGTAAACAACAGTCTATGGGCTGGGACCCAGATGACTGAGTTTTTAAGTTTCTCAAGTTATCTAGCTATGTGGTCAGGTTGACCACTATCATGTATACTTGGTTTCTTTTAGCTACTTTACAGGTTCATCTTCAG
This sequence comes from Enhydra lutris kenyoni, assembly GCF_002288905.1. Classification (NCBI taxonomy): domain Eukaryota; kingdom Metazoa; phylum Chordata; class Mammalia; order Carnivora; family Mustelidae; genus Enhydra; species Enhydra lutris. The sequence continues at coordinate 3,915,564 of NW_019154100.1, read as the reverse complement.
AATGTCATCTTGTTCATGCTTCTGCTCTATTTCATGGCCTGCTTCTCTGCATCATTTCAGTTTCATATTTCTAATATATTATATATTTCTATATTTCATACTAACAGCCTATTTCTCTGTATTTTTTAAAGATTTTACTTATTTATTTCACAGACAGGGATCACAAGTAGGCAGAGAGGCAGGCAGAGAGAGAGGGGAGGAAGCAGGCTCCTCGCTGAGCAGAGAGCCAGATTCGGGGCTCAATCCCAGAACCCTGGGATCATGACCTGAGCCGAAGGCAGAGGCTTTACCCTACTGAGACCCAGGCGCCCGTCTCTGTATATTTCAATTCAAGTTTCTATTAGCCACATACAACTTGGTTCTAAGAATCATTGGTCTAGTTTATTTCTGTTTGAATGGATTTCTCACATCAGAGCCCTGTACAGTTAGCTTGCAGATTGAATGCCCTTCTTTCTCTCTAGCCTAATGATTCGTAGCCAAGAAGAAGGGAAGTAGGAAGAACAGAACCACATGGTATAAAACGCAGCAGCCTAACAGGCTGTGGGTATGGTAGGTAATAGAATTGGTTTGTCTAGTACAGAAGGCTATATTTTTACTAATTATAATTAATTGATTAAATATCTTTGAGTGCTTCATGTGCAGGTATTGAGTGCTTACATGTCAGGTGCAGTAAACAGTAAGCAAGAGAAACATGTAGTCTTCCCTCACTGAGCTTATTCTGTAGTAGGAAAGATAGGCAATTAATAAAGCCATTAAAATAGGGGGTCACATGAAAGAAAAATGGGTAAATGGGGCCCCATAAAAACTGAAATCTTTTGCTTTCAAAAGACACTACTAAGAAAGTGAAAAGGTAAGCCTTAGTCTGGGAGAAAATATTTTCAAAACATATATTTAATAAAGGACTGTATCAGAATATAGAGAGAACACTGTAACTCAAAAATAAAGAGTCAACCCAATACAAAAGTGGGAAAAATATTTGAACAGATACTTTACTAACAAAGACATATGTATGTCATAGGAGTATATGAAAAGACATTCAACATCATTAGTTATTAGGGAAATGCAAATTAAAACCACAGTGTGAAACCACTATGCAGCCACTTGAATGGCTAAAATTAGAATGACTGACCATACCAAGTGTTGTCAAGAAGATAGAGCAACTGGGACGCTCAAATATTGGTGGGAATGCAAACTGAAACAACCACTTTGGAAAGTAATTTGGCAGTTTCCTATAAAGTTAAACACATATTTATCATATGACCCAGCAATCCTACTTGGAGGTCTTTGCCTAAGAAAAATGAAAATATATGTCCAGACAAAGACTTGTAAGTGAATATTCATAGCATCTTTATTCCTAATGTCTCCAAACTAGAAGCAAACATTTTGGAAACAGGGTAATAAATAAACAAACTGTTACATCCATGCAAAAGAATGCTGCACAGCAATTAAAAAAAAAAAAAAAAAGGAATGAACTGCACTTACATGCAACAAGGATAAATTTCAGAAGCCTTCCATTAAGTGAAAGAAGCCAGCTACAAATGACTGCCTATGAGTGCATATATGATTCTATTTATGTGATATTATGGAAAAGGCAAAACTACAGTGACAGAGATCGGTGGTTAATCTGAAGCGGGTGGGGAGGTGGGGGAGGTGGGGGTGGGGGAACGATTAACAATGAAACTACTTGGGCAGATAGAAATATTCTATATTTTGATTGTAGTGTTTGTAACATGATTGATATATTTGTCAAAATGTGTTAAATTATACAGTTAAATTGTCTAATTGTGTACAGATTATACCTAAACTAAGCTAAGTTTTAAAAAAGAAAAATGATGTGTGATACATGCTTGGATTGAGAAAAGCAAGGGGTGTTCTGGGAGCACAATATAGGTCACCTCACCATCCAGCAGAGTCTGAGGGGACTTTTCATGGGATGAACCACTGGCTCTCAGCATGACTATGAATAGGCCAAGTGCACAGAGTTAGGTGGAAGGGAAGGAGGTTCAACAGAGTCAGCAGCAGAGGCTCAGAGGCAAGAGAAAACAAGGAACTTTGGAAATGTTAGTGAAGGAGGAGGAAGGAAAAATGAGTGTGGAGAAGTAGGCAGGGCAATATAAGGACTTTTATTTAAAGTCATGTTAAGTTTGGATTTTATCCTAAGAGTGACTGAAGGCTTTTAAGCCCTTCTCATCATGGAGTTATATTATGTGATTTTCTGATTTGTAAAGAATGTCCTTGGCTGCTGTGTGAAGAATGGGTTGGATGAAAAAACCTTGACTAAGAGGGCATCAGATGATAGTGCCACGAATTGGGGGAGTTGTCAAGGGGATGGACAGAGGTGGATAGATTTCAGAAATACTTAGGAAGTAGAATTTTCTGTGGGAGTTGAGGGTGAAGGAAGAATCATCAAGAATGGCTTCTAGGTTTCCAGTTTGGATAACTGGGTATATGATGATACCATTCACTGATGTAAAGAATAAAGGAGCCAGAAAAGGTTTGGAGACAATGTGATGACTTTAGTATTGTACATGTTGTTTTGAGGTGCCTGGGAAGCCTTGTGTTTTGAGATGGTTAGATATACAGATCTGTTGCTTAGGAGACAGATCTCAGCTGCAGAAATAAATTTAGTCATTTCCATGTAGGTAGTAATTGAAATCATGGAATTGATGACTGAGGAGATGAATGAGTAGGATGAGGGAAAAAGAGGCCCACAGAAGAATCCCAAGAAATTCCATGCTTTATGGAAAGGTAGGAGGAAAATTAGGAGAGCACTGTTTTATGGAAGCTACTAGAAGAAATTAAGGGTCAATAGTATCAAATGGAATTCCTTCATTAAAGAACATGGTGAATTAAATTATGATTAATATGTATATTAGAATTTTTGAGAGATGCACTTACAGTAAAAGATGAATCACTGTTACACAACTATCAAAAAGAAAAAGAAAGTAAGTGGTTTGATGGCCTGTGAAAAAGCAGTGCATTTCTGGAAGATGGAAGATGGAATAACTCAGAGTTTTCCATTATTTTGTTTTGTCCTTCCCCTTTTGGATTTTCCTCCCCCATTAGAGACTTTTAGAATACTAAACATTAAAGAGCTTCCAAAAATCCACTTACATATATTCTGGGTGGAGAAGTTCGCACCAGACATTCCCTTATTTACAAATCCATGAGCAAGAATGTACTTTTTGTAATCTTTGCTTAATAAGTACTATCCACCTTAATTCCCCTGTTCCTTTTGGTCTGTTTCATTCCCTGAGGGGTTGTGACTAGCTTGAAGAGATCAATGGGAAAAGGGCTTTGATCCCCCTAACTTAAGGAAGAAGTGTTTTGGAGCAGGCAAGAGAATCAGTCACTGGTACTGTTCTTAAGTGAGTTCCAGTTGCTTTCAAATTGATCTTACTACCATGGTCAGTTTTAGTGGTCCAGGGAAGAATGCTGGAACAAAAATCTCCACTTCCCCAGATGCCATCTTTCTCTTCTTTTTTTTTTTTTAATTGCCTTCTCCCCAAAAAGGAAGATGTAGAAAGCTTTTGAAAAGCTAGAATTATATTAGAATTATCATTAAAGATCCAATAGGAGAATATTTTTAAGGAACCACTTAAAGGTCATGGTTGTAAGAGCTCAAATAGAATTGCCGGGGAAATGAGTAGGGGGGCCCTTTCTCAATCATGGTTCCAATCAAAGACAATTTCTGTTGTCATTACTTTGTTCAGGTAAGAAGGGGGAAGACTTCCAAACTGTCTGTGTCAATTATCAGTTTACTGTTTCTGAGCTCCAAATTTACTTTTCAACATATGCTTGGGATAATAGATTAGACTCTTAAACGTTTTTCTGTCCCAGTGAACACAACATTAAGCTTTGTCAATAGAGCTTGCCTGTGGGACACTGCAGGAAGACAAGGGCTTCTCTTCCTGGTCCCATGTACTACATTTGGCTTTTCTTTGCTCCTGCTTTGAGGTCTGCCAATGGTGTGTGTTTATGGGCCATCTACTGGTGCTCTACTCCAAATATGCCCCAGAATATGGGATCCCTTGGTAACCTTACAGGCCTGGGTTGGACCCAGTGACTATCTTGCTTCCGCCCTCCCAAAGTGGACACTGGTGTGCTCAGGTCTAATGCTGGCTGGCAGTGGAACCTGATTTCTTTCATGTGTTTTCCTTGCTTGCTTTACTCCAGAAGGTTGTTTCTTGTAACTGTCTCACTATAGATACCATGTGCTCCAGGCCTTGTACCAGCAGTAATACCCTGATTCCTTCTCTAAGCTCACCCAGAGCCTTGACTTGCCTACTCCCTAGAGGGTTATTTCTGGCTGTCCAGTGACTCTGGCCTGTCCAGTTTGGCAAACAGCTCCACTGTTGAGTGGGCTACAGCCATACCTTCTCCAATGAGGTTTTTTACCCCAGCCTTGGGGAGGAGGCCCTCTGTCCAAATTTCTTCTTCCTTACATAATTTCCACCAACCATAATTCTCTCTTAAGAGTTCTCTTTCATCATTATAGTTACTTCTCTATCATAGTTAAATGATTTTTTAACACTAAACTTCTCCTATTCAATTTATTGTGTGGTTTCTAACTTCTAATTACACCAGACTGATATATTATCCTTTCTTTAATCTATTACACATACATTTCCCAGATTAGTCTTCTAACAGCTCAACTCTTATTTAAGACACAAATCAACACTGCCCCCCCCCAAAACCCAACAACCATTCTTGAGTGATTTGGTATTGCCTGGCATTCAAGACCCTCCATGATCTGACCACTGCCTGCCTTTACGATCTTATTTTCTACTCTTTCTAGAATAACCAAGGCAAGCAGCACTGTGCAGTACAGAAAGTCCACTCATAGTTTTGACTTTTAGCTCTACTACTTCTTACGAAGCAGACAAGGGCATGTCCTTATATTCCACTGAATTTCAGTTTACTCTCAGAATGTGCAGAAGTGCTTTGTAAGCTGTATAATAGAAGGAAGTGGAGTATTTTTAAAAAGTTAACTGGAGAAAGAAAACCTTCAAGCTGGTGATAAATTCAACCTATTCAAAATTCAGACCTGTTGGGAGAGGCTCTCCTATTCCATGAGAATTTGATGAAGGGTCATAGGGCCTTAAATGTGTGGTAAAAGATGACGGACCCAACTACTTGTATAGAAAAGAGGCAGATTTCTCTGGTTGCTCATGGATTGGACTCATCTTTGTTGGGCATCAGGCCAGCCTGTGGATTTTTTTTTTTTTTAATCAGCAGGTGGTTCTTCTGAATTCCTCATTATCTTGGATACATAATGCTGGAGGAAAAAAAGCCAATTCCAGGAGAACTTGAAACATGAATACAAAAGGCATTTAAAAATTTATGTGAAAAAAAAGTCCTTAGGGAAGAAATATAGGATTCCTTCTTTTATAGCCTGCAGAGAAAGGTGAGTTTAACAGAGGGTAAAAATGAAGAGAGGTAGTCATTCCAGTCTTGCTTAGACAAAACCTTCATTATCTAACCTCTCTACAGCTCTTTGTATTTTCCAAAGACCTTTACAAGTGCACTTCCCCCCAATATACAAGCCTCTGATCAAAGCAAGTTACTTTTCATCTTTCCATTTTCTAGATGAGAAAAAAAGAGTTCCAGAGAAGTGAAGTCACCTTCACAAGTTCCCGGGTGAGTCAAAGGTGGAATGAGGTTTTGAACCTTTGCCACAGAGTTCTTGGCTTAATTGCTCAGCAACATGTTATTTCCTGTCTTGACTAAAGCTCTACAAATTGGTTAAAAAAGATTCTTAATCTAAGAAGCCAAGTCTAGAATTCTAACTAGAGAATCCTCTGTGGGAAGTCTTGAGGTTTTATTGAAACTGAGATTCCTCTGGGCCACCATGCTTGGGAGGCTGTGGATAAGAGCAGATGTGGTTCACAGACTTGAGAGAAGGAAGTACTATGCTTCAGATGAGGTACTCCTTCAGGTCTCCTGGGGATTAGAGTTGGATCTCTTTATAGAAAAAAATCCGAAAGTGATGCTTATAAGATTGGCATCTGAGAAAGTGGCTTCACTCAGTGGTTGAGATTTGTGTCCAATTCTCATGTGCCCAGTCCATTCTTCTTGCATTTGAATCCCTTTTTTCCCCAGGGGAGAAACTGGCCAGTTTCCAATTTGTGGAATTCTAATTTAGGTTATATATTTCTTTGCAATGTGAATCTATTTCAGATTTGATGTAAGATCACTGACTAGTACATTGCCAAATACCCTATAGGTACCTTAATAAATATTTATTAATGTTAATCATGAGAATGATCTTTTTCAATATTTACATTTACAATATATACTCTACCAATACTGCAACAGGGAAAACTTTTAGGATAATTACATTTTGCATTTATATCCAGTGATTTATTTCCTAGAATCTCAATTTTGACAGAGACATGATTATGGTATTTTTCCCCCTCAACATTAAGGTTACCGGCAAATGTTAGTCCTATTTTACAGATGAAGAGTGTAAAAGGAAAAGGGAGTAATTGGCAAAAAGTCTCACAGTGAACTGAAGAGAAGTGGAGAATGAAAATTTAAGTTTATGTTTCCAAAGTTCACTAAAAATACCTATTCTGGGAACTAATTAATATTGAGCATTTTTTCATAACATTATATATTCTTATATAATACTAAACTATGCTAGACCAGACTAGACCATGCTATATTATACTTCATTACAATATTTTCCAAACTGATGTTCCTGGCGCTTGTAAAAAATAAATATGGAGGGGGTTAAGGAGCGAACTTCTTGTGATGAGCACCAGGTGTTAAATGGAAGTGATGAATCACTATACTGTACACCTGAAACTAATGTTACACTGTATGTTAACTAACTGGAATTTAAATAAACACTTGAAAATTATATATGTATATACATTATATATTTGGAATCTACATCACAGACCTACTAAGTCCACATTTTTGCAAGGGGCACAGAAATCTGCATTTTAGTAAGCTTCCAGAGAATCTCTTACAGAATGGTTTCCATAGAAAATACCACCATTTAAAACCACATTCATATGGGAAAGTCATTCATGATTTCAACTAAGGATTCGAAGAATAAATCCTCCCTCTCCTTCTCCAACACTAACTAAAGCACCTTCTTACTGCATTAGAGATATCCCACCCCGTATCTTCCAAGTTCCTGTTGGTGGTTTGCATCTGGGAGAGAGCCTCCAACAAAGCTCAGGTGACAGTAAGGGAAATTGAGGAAGGACAAGCTTTCAAGTTACAGATAAAGGGATAAAGGCATTGGGGGGCCAGGACCTCCTGCCACTAAAAGACTATAGGAACACTCCTGGCACACACTCATTTTCTTGCCAGTCCCTTCCCTTGTATGGGTCAGTGTGACCCCATTCCCAGCTACCCATTTCTCTGCTACCTTCCACTGACTGACTACAATTTCTCTTTTCTTCCTGTCTCACTACAAAACCGACCCCAAACTCACAACCTCTCCTCTCCTACCCCCAAAGCCTGTATCTAATGCCTGCCTGATTTCCTTATTATCAGCAACCAAGAGAAATAAATAGCAGCTAAAAAGAAATCCCATTGCATTGTGTCATTCACTGTAGGCAGGATTTCCAGATAAAATATAGGATACCCAGTTAATTTAAATTTCAGCAAATAATTTTTGTAATGTAAGTATGTCCCAAATATTGCACGAGATATCATTATACCAAAAAAATTATTTATTGTCTGAACTTCAGATTTCATTGAACATTCTATATGTTTATTTGAGAAATCCAAAACCTTAGCTGTAAGGGGAAAGAAAACACACAAATGATCACAAGTGATAATGGTCTTTGGGGTATCTAAAAGACTGCAGTGAGAATCATCTACATACCAGGAAACCTAGACTCAAACTCTTCTGGGCATCTCCCCTCAGGAGTAGAGACTGCTAGAGATGGAAGGGAGCCTCCCAGTATTACGGAGAGGCCTAGTGTTGAGGTAGGCAAGAATAGAATGAAACTGTAGAAAACAGTACAGCAAATCCCAGAGTATACCACATATAGTAAGAGTAATTATTATTTTCTTAACAATAGATATGAAATTTTTGATTTGGTACCTATATATTGGTAATGAGTCACCATGTAAAGTATATTCCTTATTGAAGTACAGTCTAGAAAGTTTGATAAAGACTTCTTTGGGCGATCTAAAAAGGTAGTTGCCCTCAATGAATGCCTGACTATAAGGAACATACATAAGTTAGGAAATACCTATAGTATGTTAACTTATTTATTTGAGCAGTTCCTACTCACTAGTATATATCTCTGGTATTGAATGATCTGTAAGAATGGTCTGTTGTGGCAGAACCTGGCTCTGTTCTATTCTTTCTCAATGAAGGATCAGACCACAGCTCAATGCATGCAGCTCAATGGAACCATGACTGATTCTCACCAGGGGCATTTGGGAGAGCGGATGATGTATGTCACCTCCAGTAAGGTGGTTAAGAGCATATGCAACTCTCCACGCTCTTTCTGTACCTTGTCTGAATACTGGACGCAGACCACATTTCAAGGCCTTTGAAGATGGAAAGACTGAAAGATGAAGATTGACAGAGGCCTGGATCTCTGCATGGTACAAAGCTCCAATCTATGCTTGACACCCTGCATTAGCTGTGACATGAGTGAGAAATAATCTTTTATTGTGTTGAGCCATGTTTTGGGTTATTTATTTCAGGAGACTAACTTAACTACCAAAATTTTTTATTAATGCAGGAGGCAGATAACTTATAATTGCAAATATACTCAAATCGATACAAATTGCTACACAAAGGGACTCTATAAAAAGCATACCAGCCTTGGGGTACCTGGGTGGTTCAGTAGGTTAAGCATCTGCCTTTGGCTCAGGTCCTGATCCCAGAGTCTTGGGATCCAGCCTCTTGTATGTTTCCCTGCTCAGTGGGGATCCTGCTTCTTCCTCTCTCCCCTGCTCCTGCTCTTTCTCTCTCTTGCTATTGCTCTCTCAAATAAATAAATAAAATCTTAAAAAAAAAGAGTATACCAGCCTTAAGCCAGGTGCTTCAGGAAAGTTTCCCATTTTATCAGCATAATGATGGCATTTATAGTTATCAATGATTTTATAATTATAAATGTATATTATTAATATTATCATTTTGATTCCTGAGTTTCTTTTTCCATACATTAATTTTTATATGAATCACAAGTAGAAATAATAGTTTACATGGCTTGTCATTCACAAGTAAAAAATTTGGAGCCATTAATACCAGGATAGTGAGGAATAAATCATATATATCTGATATCCTTCAAAATAATTTTATGTAAGAACACAACCCTATGTCTATTTAGCTTCACCCATCTTTCTTGATAGTGAAATTAACTCCACAAATAATTTATAAAAGCAACACAAATGAATCCAGTTAATTTATGTTGCTGCCTATCTTAAATCTCCATTACCTCCAGGATAAGATCCAAATGCCAAAGCATATTGTCCCCTTCATGTCCTTGTTCATCTCCCTTGATTCGGTACCCATGTACCTTTCTTCTCACACTGAAGCAATGCTGAGTAATCTCCAGTTTATACTAGTCACTTAAAAAGCATATTTAAAATGCAGATTTCTGGAAAAACATATAAATTATAAAGATACAAAAATATATAAATTTATAATATATATTTTATATAAATTATAAAAATATGTAAAAATTTACTAAAACTAAGTAGTTTCTAAAACATCTACTAATATCTACATTTCTAAAATATCTACTGAATTTTCTTCTAAAATAACTAACCTAAGCCATTTTCCACTTTGATTAAGGGAAGTATTAACAGATATTCTAACTTCAACTACTATTTTTAATGTATGAATCTATATATTGAAAAGCAAAATATTGGATAAATTTCTATATTGATAGGGTTGATTTAAAAAAAACAGATGGTCAACTAATGTGCAACAATGCAGGAAAGACTATCCGATGGAAAACAGTCTCTTCAACAAATGGTGTTGAGAAAATTGGACAGCCACATGCAGAAGAATGAAACTGGACCACTTTCTTACACTATACACTAAAATAAACTCAAAATGAGTGAAAGATCTAAATGTGAGATAGGAATCCATCAAAATCCTAGAGGAGAACACAGGCAGCAGCCTCTGTGACCTTGGTTGCAGCAACTTCTTGCTAGGCACGTCTTCAAAGGCAAGAGAAACAAAAGCAAAAATGAACTTTTGGGACCTCACCAAGATAAAAAGCTTTTGCCCAGCTAAGGAAACAGTCAACAGAACTAAAAGGCAACCTACAGAATAGGAGAAGATATTTGCAAATGTCTTATCAGATAAAGGGCTAGTATCCAAAATCTATAAAGAACTCATCAAACTCAAAACCCAAAAACCAAAAAAAATCCAGTAAAAAAGTGGACAGAAGGCATGAGCAGACATTTCTCCAAAGAAGACATCCAAATAGCCAACAGACACATGAAAAAATGCTCAACATCACTGGGCATCAGGGAAATACAAATCAAAACCACAGTGAGATACCACCTCACACTGGTCAGAATGGCTAAAATAAGCAATTCAGGAAATAACAGATGTTGGTGAGAATGCAGGGAAAGGGGAGCCCTCTTATGGTGTTGGTGGGAATGCAAGCTGGTGCAGCCACTCTGGAAGACAATATGGAGGTTCCTCAAAGTTAAAAATAGAGCTACCCTAGGACCCAGCAATTACACTACTAGATATTTATCCAGAGGATACAAACATAGTGATTCAAAAGAGCATAGGTATCCCAATATTTATAGGAGCAATGTCTATCATAGCTGAAGTATAGAAAGAGCCCAGATGTCCATGGACAGATAAATGGATAAAGAAGATACGATGGAATATTACTCAGTCATCCAAAAGAATGAAATCTTGCCATTTGCAATGACATGGATGGAACTAGAGGGTATTATGCTAAGTGAAATAAGCCAGTCAGAGAAAGATAAATATCATCTGATTTCATTCATAGGTGGAATTTAAGAAACAAAAAAGATGAACACAGGGGAAGGGCAGGGAAAATAAGACAAAAAACAGACAGGGAGACAAGCCATAAAAGACTCTTAATCATAGGAAACAACTGAGGGTTGCTGGAGGAGAGGTGGTTGGAGGATGGGGTAATTGGGTGATGGGCATCAAGGAAGGCACTTGATGTAATGGGCACTGGGTGTTATATGCAACTGATAAATCACTAAATTCTACCTCTGAAACTAATAATATACTATATGTTGATTAAATTGAATTTAAATAAAAAATTTAAAAAATATACAGTAGTAATAAATTACAGTACTGTTGGCATACCAAAAATTTAGTTATGATTTGTAAGTTTTCTAAAGATATTTTATTTTAATGTACTTTTATTAATTTATTTTTAAAGATTTTATGTATTTATTTTAGAGAGAGAGAACACATGGCAGAGGGAGAGGGGAGAGAATCTCAAGCTGATGCCACACTGAATGCAGAGCCTGAAGTGTAGGCCTCCATCCAATGACCCAGAGATCGTGACATGAACCTCAATGAAGAGCTGTTTGCTCAACTGACTAGGCCACCCAGGCACTCCGTAATGTCTTTTTGTTTTCTTTTTTTTTTTTTATGAATGCTTTCACAGTTTCAAGCTACATACTACTTAGCAAAGGACTTTTGGAACAGGGCCCCTTTCCAAAATTTCCAAACATAGCTAATACAAGTGCCATCTAGTGGCCAAAATAATTTTAACTAGATTTTGTTAAAAACTACTAGGGAATTTGATTTTCTATGTAACCAGCTTGAGGGACTAGCTCTGAGACATAAATGTTGCATGTTATTGTAAATTCTAATGGGAATCGCCTCAGCCATGTTGAAGTTACTGTGGCACAGATAGTTCTGCTTTCCCCATTTCTGAAGCAGGCAGCTGGGATAGGAGGCTTGGACCACAAAACGGCTCTGCTTATTCTCTGATGTTGGAGAGTATTTGATATTCACTCATTCATTATTCCATCTTTCATTCAACATCGAGCCAACATTTATTTATTTATTTGTTTGTTTGTTTATTCAGTGCCAACCAGGTTTAGGGCACTGTGCTAAGCAATAAAAGATTAATCAGACTGGATTTTTATTCTTTTAAGGGCTTATTATTTAATGAAACTAGTTTTGTGAGGTTTAGAAAGGTGAATCAGATATTGTCCTAACCTTAAGGAACTTCAGCAGAGGAGAGAGGAAAGTCCCAGTACTGCTCTAGGTGCCCTCTCACTAAGGGAGATGGGACACACGCCCACAAGACCCCGAGGAATGGCAGGCAGTGGCTGAACCGAGTGCCCCAGGGCTCCATCCACAAGTTCTGTTCTGCTACAACAAGGCAGAAAGGGCACTCAGTACTCTATGCCTTCCCTACTTAGTTCTGCATGTTTTGCAAACAATAGACAATTGTTGATGTAGAAGGAGCAACCAATTAGCTGTTTTTCATATCCATGGTGATCAACTGCAACACAGCAGCTTTACAGAAAAGAAGAAAAAAAAAGCTGGCCCTGTCACTCTCATTGGCATTCAAATCACTAATTTGTCTTAAAACTTTTATATAGATTTCAGCAAGCTTATGTAGCTAATTTTTTCAAATAAAAAAATTCTCATGGCTATTTTCTGGTTAATTTTGATGATAAAAAATGACACAACAAACTGAATATATAAAGAAGAGCTTGTATTTGAATTTAGTTATGGTGAATTAACAGCAACCCCAAGTCCCTTCCTTTATAGCATTGTTAAAGTGTGTAGTGTTTTCTAGGGCCCCCTGTCCCTCCCATTTTCCTCTTTCAAGGTCATGATTAATTTTATTGACTTAATCTCAGACTGATATTTTTACAGTAAATCCTTTCACACATTCAGAGACAGATTTCATTTAATGGTTTAAATTTGAACAGTTTTTCAGTGCTTTGCTGGGTTGCTGTTCTGAGTGCTCAGATGGAAGAAGGAACTCAAAAAATGATTTATAAAGTGGTAAATATCTGTGACATTCCTATGACCTACAAAAGTCTGCAAGGAAAAAATTGATCTTGCTTTTTTTTCCCCTTCAAAAAAATTCCCAAACCACTACTCAATTAAAATCTCCAGCCCAACAACCCAGCTGGTACCATATTAATGACTTAGACATACATAATTTGATGCTCTCTTTAAAAATAGTTATCAGAAAACACTTTGAGTGATTTATGATATAATAAAATTTAGTATATTTATATATTGGTAAAATATCTTATTTATTTATGTATTTATTTTGCATTGCTTAGACATGCCATTAAATGTTGACTAACATGAAGGCAAACTTTGGTTACTTAAGAAACACTCCTGTAGCAAGGTAAGTAGCACTGATGACTGTGAGTGGGACTTATGCAAATTTCATGGCCCCTTATATAATTTTTTTTGAGTCTTATGATTTTCTAAAAAAAAAAAAAAAAGAAAGAAAGAAAAAGCAGCTTTGAATTATAAGCCATTATTTCTGGGTTATCTGCTGAGAATGGGCTACAGCAGGTCCTCTGTTCTGGGCAAAGGAAACAGTACACAGATGCTCCTGCTAGGCACAGCACTGGTCACAGCTGCTCTGCCCCAGCAGGGTAAGATTATTTTTGTGATTCTCCAATTTCTCTTTTTTTTCCCAATCAAACACAAATTTGGATTTAAGTGTTCTTTGCTAATGATCACAGAAGCAACAACCTGACATAAACTAGCAAGTTGATAGGTAATGGTTAGACACACCTCCTTTAATAAGATGCTTCATTCATTCATTCATTCAATCCTCCCAATAAATATTTATCAAGCACCCACTATCTATCCCACTATATATCAAGTACTATTCTAGGTGCTGGGGTTTCAACAGTGGACAAAATAGGCCACCATCCTGGCCCATAGGCCCAAGCTTATATTCTAGTGGATGGACGTAGACAATAAACCAAACAAAGAAGTAAAACACAGTGTGCAGATGAGGTAAGTTCTGTGGAGAAACATAAACGAGGAAAAGGGTAGAGGGAGTTTCCAGGTTTAAGGAGGGGAATTCAAATTTAAATAAACTAGACAGAGAAGACCTCATTGAGAACAAAGACAAAGGTGGCAAAGGAGTGAGCCATCGAAATCCATCCGGGGAAGAGTGTTATAGGCAGAGGAAACTCCAAGTGCCATGTGGGAGAGGGCTTGATGTGTTCGCTCAACAAGGAGCCTAGTAAGACAGGAGCAGTAGTGCAGTAGAGGGCACAGGGAGCCATGATCTTGTTTGTGAGTCATTGTAAGGACTTTGGTATTTACTGTGGGGGAGAAGGGGAGCTACTGGAGGGTTCTGAGCAGAGAAATAACACTATCTGATTTATGTTTTAAAACAATGACAAGGTCTCCTTCAGTGAAATAGGAATCAAAGTCATCAGCTGGGGGTGAGGATAAAGGGGAAGGTGCTGGAAGAGATTATGATGTGGTTGTCTAGGAGAGTGGGACAGTGATTTGATTAGGAAAATATAGTGTGATTACCACATAGTGTTGTGGGCCCACTTGGGGTTAGTAGTCATGAATTTAAAGTGAGATCAGTCAGCCATGTGGAGCAGGCGGAGTAGGATTTAATGAGGTTTGAGGTTTTGTCAAGTGACTAAGAGGAGGGTGGGGAAAGGGAGTTGAGGGTCATGCATGGCAGTGATTTGGTGATTGACTCTGGAATGTAGGCTGTGTAAGGAGAGAAGTGAGTGCCTGAGGGGCAAGGACGATGCAAGTGTGGTAGAGTCACTGGACTGAAAGTGTTACGCTGCAGGATTGCTGGTCATGGGACAGAGTGAGCTGCTGGCCAGAGAATAATATGCCCCAATTTACGATCATGACTAAATGGGGTTTCATGTATGGTATGTTGAGAAGGCTATCTTTCTCAAGTGTGGAATGAAAATACCAAAGAAAAATGTTCATTGCAGTTGTGTCCCTCTGAGCCATGCCATTCTTTGTACATCCCCACCACCCGCACCCCATATATGCGAGCTTTCAGAGCACTAGCAGAAGTTGTCCACAATGGCTGACGTGGTTTAGCTACTCAGTTTGTAGAGTTCATTAAGAAAAGAAACTGCAACCCAGTATAATCTATCTTCCCAAGATTATTTGCTTTATCCTAGCCAAAAAAACCCAACCATACTGAAAACTAAGGAGGACTGAAATCAAGGACACAAAATAGCCACTGTTCAGTTGGAAATATTCAATGAACAAACGAAAATCACAATTTATAGATTCCATTGTTGCAGGCACTGGCTGTGTAGCAGGAGAACACTTGTGAATGATAGCACAGTAATGGTTACAGGAAAATCAAAACACAAGATTCCTAACTAAATTCTTGCCACTGGAGCACTCATCTCATTGACAAAATCATGCTGTTTCTCTGTTGCTTTTGAAGGAGACTAATAGAGTCTAAGCACATAAAACTTGAAAGAAGTGTAAACATAAATTATTTAGTGCTTTTTCTTAATACAGATTAAATTGCCAACATTTAGAATTTTATAACATTAGGCTGCTTGAATAGAAACTGCATCAGGTTGTATAAGGATCCTATAAGTGAAGTTGGAATGAGGATTTGAAGACACCTGCCTTTTTTGTTTATTGTTATTTCCCTTAGACTTTCTAGGTATAGATGATGTGAAAAAAAAAATGACACTTCAATGCCTATAAGTGGTTAAATAGCAAGTTAATTAACTATGCAATTATTTTGAAGAAATTAAAAGTGACTTAAATACAAACTTAAAGAAAGGGCAAGCCCACCACATTATTGTTCTATAGTTTCTAAAATTCAAACACTTAACAAATTTTTTGTTTTGTTATAGGCTGAAATGTAACTAGAAATATGTGAGAAAATTAAATTAAACTGTCTTAAACAACTACTGTAAGTCTGTGTATTTTAATAGAGAGTTTAGATAATCCATTTACCGTGGTTTGGGAAATTAAATAGGGACACATGTCAGGAATCTTTATGCCCTCTTCCATCAGTATTAGAAGTATGTATTTTTTTTTTAAGATAAATTAGGGTCATATAAAAACACATTTGTTTTGGGGTACCTGAGTGGCTCAGTGGGTTGAGCGGCTGCCTTCGGCTCCGGTCATAATGCCAGGGTCCTAGGATTCTCCCTGCTCAGCTGGGTGTCTGCTTCTCCCTTTCCCTCTGCCTGCTGCTCCCCCTGCTTGTGGTCTCTTTTTCTCTCTCTGTCAAATAAATAAAATCCTTCAAAAAAAAAAAAAAAGCACACTTGTTTGGATTTCCTCAAAATTACAAATCACAATGTTCTGGGTTTTCTCCCCATTGCTCAAACTGTGGAGGAATTTACATGATTTTTATTTTCAGTCTATATAGGAATCTTTGGTCCTAGAGCTTTATCAAAGTAAGAAGATGTGATGCTTTGTAAAAAGCCAAACTAGCTAACTCATTAATTGAAAACTTCTTTTTCAATTATTATTATTATAAATCCATTATAAATCAATTTTAAT
Source organism: Enhydra lutris kenyoni (assembly GCF_002288905.1). Lineage (NCBI taxonomy): Eukaryota > Metazoa > Chordata > Mammalia > Carnivora > Mustelidae > Enhydra > Enhydra lutris. The sequence continues at coordinate 3,899,114 of NW_019154100.1, read as the reverse complement.
TAAGAATTGAAAAATTCTTTAAAAAAATATTTTATTACTTTATTTGACTGAGAGAGAGAGATCACAAGTAGGCAGAGAGGCAGGCAGAGAACAAGGGGGAAGCAGGCTCCCCGCCGAGCAGAAAGCCCGATGTGGGGCTCGATTCCAGGACCCTGAGATCTTGACCTGAGCCAAAGGCAGAGCCTTAACCCACTGAGCCACCCAGGTGCCCCTGAAAACATTTCTGTAAGCAAAAGTCACAAAGAAGGTTTGTTACTTAAAAGTCAATTTTAGTTATATTTTGAAAGGCATATGGCAACCTAATCAACCAATTACAGATGAGAGCCCCCTCAATATTTAAAAGTGCCGGGACGCCTGGGTGGCTCAGTTGGTTAAGCAGCTGCCTTCGGCTCAGGTCATGATCCTAGCGTCCTGGGATCGAGTCCCACATCGGGCTCCTTGCTCGGCAGGGAGCCTGCTTCTCCCTCTGCCTCTGCCTGCCTTTCTGTCTGCCTGTGCTCGCTCTCTCTCCCTCTCTGACAAATAAATAATAAAATCTTAAAAAAAAAATACAAAAATGTATATTAAAAAAATATTTAAAAGGGCCAACAATTTTCAATTGATATATAATAAAAGAAAAAGCTAGATGAAAAATAACTATACTAGGGCACCTGGCTCAATCAGTACAGCATGTGACTCTTGATTTTGGGGCTGTGAATTCAAGTCCCATTGGGCAAAGAACTTACCTGAAAAGAAAAACCTTAAACTCATAATAAAACTGACAGTTGTAGTGCAGATGTAGGACATTACCACTAGTTAAATCAATTACTGATCATTAAACACTTGCTAGATTTGACTGAGGTCTGCATGAAAAGTAGATCTCAAGGAGTCTATATATAATTTCAAGTGATCTCAAGGAGCTTGTAACTTCTTAGAGGAGGTAAGACTAACACACATCCCAGAAGACAGAATACAACATTTGTATTAGTGAAGGGGCACTACCAATACTTTCCTTTCTGAAAAAATTCCACCCCTCAGGAGACTTCATTTCTTTTGCACTTGGTATTACTTATATAGCACTTACTACACTCTTAGCTGCCTTAGGAAATACCTACCAATTTTCTGGGGGCTGTCTAGCTTCTGAATTATCCTCCCAGATTTTGGAGAATTCTTACCATAGGTGTTTTGGTAGGAGGAAGAAAGAAAAAGCCAGATAGTCATTTTCCCTGTCTCCTTTGCAGCTACAATGTAGGCCCATGACTTAGGCTCAACCAATCAATTTCATAAAATATAACAGCTTTATAGAGATATAATTCACATACCATTCAATTCACCCTCTTAAAGTATACAATTCAATTGTTCTTGGTATATTTGTAAATTGTGTAACCATTACCACAATCAATTTAAAAATACATTTATCATCTCAAAAAGAAATAGCCACTTTCCATTTCTTCTAACCTCCTCAACCCTAGGCAATTCTACTTTTGGTCTCTGTGGATTTGCCTATTCTGGACATTTCATATAAATGGAATCATAGAATACGTGGTCTTTTAAAATTGCTTTCTTTTACTTAGCATAATGTTTTCAAGGTTCATTCACTCGTCACATCCATCAGAACTCCATTACTTTATTTTGCTGAATAATGTCCCATTGTATGGATATACTATATTTTATTTATTTATTCATCAGTTGATGGACATTTGGGTGGTTTCCAGTTTTTAGTTATTATGAATAATGTGGCTATTAACATTTGTGTACAAGTTTTTGTATGTTTTAATTTCTTGGGTATATAACTTGTAGTAGAATTGCTGGGTTTATATGGTAACTTCATATTTAACAATTTGAGGAGTGGCTAAATTATTTTCCATAGTGGCTGCACCATTTTACATTCCACCATCCATGTATGAGCATTCCAGCTTTTCCACATCCACGATGGCTAATGATGCCAATCATCTTCTGATGTTTTATTAGGCATTTGTATATCTTCTTTGGAGATATGTCTACTCAGATTCTTTGTCCATTTAAAAATTGGGTTATTTGTCTTTATATTATTGAGTTGTAAGCATTCTTTATATATTCTAAATTCAAGTCCTTTATCAGATATGTGATTTATGATATTTTTCTGTTCTATGGTTTTCTTTTTTACTTTCTTTTTAAAAAAAGATTTTATTTATTTATTGGTCGGAGGGAGAGAGAGCAAGTGCACAAGCAGGGGAGGCAGCAGGCAGAGGGAGAAGCATGCTCTCTGCTAAGCAAGGAGTCTGATGCAGGATTGGACCCTGGGATTGTGACCTGATCCGAAAGCAGATTCTTAACCAACTGGGCTACCCAGGCATCCATCTTTTTTACTTTCTTAATGGTGCCCTTTGAGGCACAAAATTTTTTAGTTTTGGTGAAGTTCAATTTATCTAATTTTGTTGTGTTTCTTGTACTTCAGGTGTCACATCTAAGAAATCATTGCCTAATCCAGGGTCAGATTTATTCCCATATTCTTCTAAAAGACATAATTTTCTCTCTTACATTTAGGTCTATGATCCATTTTGAATTAATTTTTGTATATGATGTGAGGTAAGGGTCCAATTTTATTCTTTGGCATATGAATATCCAGTTGTTCCTCCCAGCACAATTTGTTGAAAGGTTTTTCATTCCACATTATTTGCTGTGGTGCATATATCAAAGTCAGTGGATTATAAAAGTGAAGATTTATTTCTAGACTATCAGTTCTATCCCATTGATTCACATGTCCATCCTATGCCGGAACCATCTTGTCTTGATTCTGTAGCTTCAAAGTAAACTTTGAAATTGGGAACTGTGAATCTTCAATGTTCTTTTTCAAGATTGTTTTGGCTATTCTGGGTTCCTTTAATTTCCCCATGAATTTTAGTATCAGCTTGTCAATTTCTGCAAAGAAGCCAGCTTGTATTTAGATAGAGATTTTGTTGAATCTATGTATCATTGTGGGTACTAAAGCCATCTTAAGTCTTTTAGTCCATGAACATTGATGTATTTTCATTTGATTTAGGCCTTCTTTAAATTTCTTCAACAATATTACATAGTTTTCACAGTAGAAGTGTAGAAGTTTCATATTCCTTTTGTTAAATTTATTCTTAAGTATTTTACTTTATGCTAATATTATAAATGGAATTTTTTCTTTAATTCAATTTTTGGTTTGCTCATTACTACTGTGTAGAAATACATGCAACCTTACTGAACTTATGTATTAGTTCTAGTCATTTTTATTGGATTCCGTCAGATCTTATCATGGGTATCATTTTGTAATGTACAAAATTATTAAATCACTATAATGTACCCCTGAAATGAATAGGATACTGCATGTCAAATATATTTTGATTAAAAAAAGATTAAGATAAATACTTTTATCTGTACTAGCTAGCATAATGTATCAGATATAGTAGGTACTAGGTATATGTTGGTGAAATAGAATCATACATTGTAGTGAAGACAAAAGGCTTTATAGAAACGAGAGCTGAGCTATGACTGAAGGATGAATAGGAATGAGATGGACAGTATTGGGAAAATCTTAGTGGTGTAGAAGTAAATTTTATTACCTGGGTTAAAAAAAAGCAACTGTGTAGAAATTTATTCTCTCACAGTTCTGGGGGCCAAAAGCGTGAAATCATGCTCCCTCCAAAGCTTTTAAAACAGGATCCTTCCTGGCTCTTTCCAACTTCTAGTAAGCCCAGGTGTTCCTTGGCTTGTAATTGCAGTACTTCTGTCTCTGATTCCATTGTCTCATGGTGTTCTCTCTGTGTGTCTCTGTCTCCATATGGCATTTTGGATGACTAGATGACACTAGTCAACTTGGATTAGGACTTATCCTAATTACCTTATCTAACAGAGTGAGTTACAAAGGTGGAGAAATCATATGGCGTTTGGCTTAATAAACTGGAAGGGTGTCCTACTGGGTACTAGAGGTTGGTACTATAGCCAGCACTGGAAAGAAGAAATGGGAGAGAAAGGATCATGAGAAGTATTTATGGTAGAACAGAAATTATTTGGCCAGAAAACAAAATCTCAGCATCTTGGAACAGAAGGGACTGAGCAAACCTCTCTATTTATAGATAAGACAGCTGAGGTTCAGAAAGAAACCAGGGGACTTCTGAGTATTAATGAAAAAATATCTGAATTATATGATAGGGCAATGGATTTGTTTTCCCTTATCCTCAGACTGAGGGGAATTTCATGACACTATTACTGCTCCCTAAGAGGGTATTCAATTGTAGACAAACCCAAGAATTGCTATCTTCCTGTTTTATTGAAGATGTTGCTGATCAGAGAGTCGAGTATTATCTCTGTCTGGGATAAGAGTTTCCTTCTCAGACAACTTTTAGAACCAATTTGGCTGTGTTTTGCAAATAGGGATGGAGAAATGGAGACCCACGATGTTGCTTCCCCAGGGTCATCATTAACCAAACCAGCTGGCTGACAAGCCTGTGGCTATGGAAACCAAACTTACTGAGGAAAAGATGGATTATCAAAATAAGCCTATTTTCTTTCAAGGTGATTTGCTGGAATGACACCTTGTCCCTTTGAATTAGATACTACAGAAATACCAGATTGGGTCATTTAATCTCAGTCAATACCTTATCATAGTTTTTCTTAAATGTCCTCTCCTATGTGACTTTTCAGTTCTGCTGATGACAATAATGAATACTGCATTTTCCTACACATGAAGGTTTTTACATTGTAAACTCATGATATCCTTCAGTTTTCACATGTGGAAACTCAGAATTTCTGAGATGGAGAAAAAAATAGTCTGTAGTGCTGGGTATACCTTTGCTACAGGGACTCAGGAGGATGAAAGGAACAGTAGCTGGGAGTTTAATGTATCAGTATCTATCTATACACAAATATCAGTTTGTTTCTCTGAAATATATATATTTTTGTTCTTCACTGAAGTTTGAAGGAGGTATGATAGGTCTCATGTGCCACCAACTCATATATATGTTATATGTAAGTTACACACAGACACACACACACACACACACACACACTCACACAGATACATACACAGAGGTGCCAGAATTCCTTAACCACACCTGGAAACTCCATATTCAGGGACAATAGATACTAGGGTTGAAAGGCAAGGGGAGAATATAGATGACAGAAACATAGAAGGGCTTATTAACAAAATTCTTGGGGGGTAACTTGAGCTATTTTTTTCTGACCTTGTTTTTTGTTTCCCAAAATACAGTTGTACAGTTTTTAATATCATTATTCTAGATAGCACTAAAAAGCCTGAGGCAGCCTATTTTAGCCTATTCAGCTAAACTGAATAGCAAGGAAATGATTTCAATCATAACTTGCAGCCAATAAAAACCTTCCACAAACTGGAAGAATCTCAAAACTTTTAAAGGCTTCAACTATGGAATTTTATGGAATATTAAAAACCAGTTCAGACTTGAGAAGGAAATTCTATTGGTGGCACAATGAGAAAACATCTCAAGACCTTTCAAAACCATAAATTTTTTTTTAAAGATTTTATTTATTTATTTGACAGAGAGATCACAAGTAGGCAGAGAAGCAGGCAGAGAGAGAGAGGGAAGCAGGCTCCCTGCTGAGCAGAGAGCCCAATGTGGGGCTCGATCCCAGGACTCCGGGATCATGACCTGAGCCGAAGGCAGAGGCTTTAACCCACTGAGCCACCCAGGCGCCCCTCAAAACCATAAATTGAGGCATGGTTTTATGTTTCAGTTGTGGAATTTGTCTTCAATTCTTGTTATAAATTGAGATAATTGTCAGAAGCTATCCAGAAACTAATTTGCACAGGATGTTCAGAAATAGTAGATACCTAAGATGAAAGAAAGGAGATTAGAGCAAAGGGCACCAAAAAGAGACCCAAGGAAACTAGAGTGGGGCATGTATAGCCATGTGTGCAAAGAAGTCATAGGAACTTCCAGGATGGAGGAACGGGGAATCATAAGCTCAGCACATCCCACAGATACACCTAGGTAACACCCTGGTTTTTTTGGGTAAATAACCCCTAAACAACCTCATGACTAGTAGAACAGATTGTACACAGCTAAATGTAGAGAAAATGCCACATCAAAGAAGATAGGAAGGTCATAGACATGGTCAAGAGCTAACTTGATCCACAGGATGGCCTGCAGGAGAGAAGGATGCAATGGGTGTAGAGAAGGGAGGGCAACAGATCCTCACACCAGGCACCCACACATGGGGAATCAGTATAAGGAAGGCAAATCCCTGTAACATTTGGTTTTGAAAACCAGAGGGGCCTAATTTCTTGAGTTCTTACAATCAGTGGAGCTTAACACCTGGAACTTTAAAAATCAGTAGGCTCAGCTCTGGGAGAGCTGGAGAGTTAGAGGAAATGGTGTCCCTGCCCTTAAAGAGATGGCACAAGAAGCAGTCCCACTGAAATACAACATTGGAGCAATAGCTTGAAAAATGCCTGGGGTATACAGGAAGGAGATTTGTTTACTAATCTCAGAGTGTTGCTAGAGGGACAGGGATCATTGGGAGACTTCTCCAGGAACAAAGGAGCTGGCAGGTGCCACTTCCCTCTTCCACTTCCTTCCTTATCCCCCAGCCCAGACATATGAACACCTATGGGAACCAGTGCTCTACCAACACTCACTACCTAACTTGCTAACAGTGTATCCTGCCCCTGCATTCTTTTGCAGATATGCCCCTCTAGCATTGGTTCCACATCTCCCCCCACAGAAGACTCATGCAAACCTTGCTAACACTGTGTGCACTGGCCCCACATTCTCCTGTGGACCTGCCTCCTCGAAGAAGCACCATCCAAAGAGGTGCCATAAGCTTGGCAAAGAGTGATAGCAGCTCCAAAAGGGGCCATTGCTACTCCAAAGTGACTCCTGCCATGGGGAGAGAAGATAACCACACATACCAGTCTGACTGCAGCCCCAGTCCTGTCTCAGAGGATGACACAGGGAAAGCACACTGCAGTTTGGTGCTACTGAATTTCTGGAAAATGCCTGGTCTGACTCAACTCAAGCCCACAAAAAGCAAAGATAGTCATTGTAGATGACTGGACTGAAGGCTAACATAGTTCAGCCACAGTAGTAGTGGGGTGACACAACACACATAGGAGGTACCCCTGAAGTGCCAGATTCTGGTGAACAGGGAACATTGCCCTGCAGGGCACCAAAGGAACTCTTCTTCATAAGGCCACTACTTTCAAAAGCAGAAGAGATAGCTGACTTTCCTAACACAGAGAAACAGACACAGAGAATTAGACAAAATGAGGAGACAGTAGAATATATCCCAAATGAAAGAACAAGACAAAAATCACAGTAAGAAAGCTAAATGAAATGGAGATAAGTAACATGCCTGATAGACCATTTAAAGTAATGGTCATAAAGATAATCACTGGGGGCGCCTGGGTAGCTCAGAGGATTAAAGCCTCTGCTTTTGGCTTGGGTCATGATCCCGGGGTCCTGGGATCGAGCCCCTCATCGGGCTCTCTCCTTGGTGGGGAGCCTGCTTCCTCCTCTCTCTCTCTGCCTGCCTCTCTGCCTACTTGTGATCTCTCTCTGTCGAATAAATAAATAAAATCTTAAAAAAAAAAAGATAATCACTGGACTTGAGAAAAGAGTGGAGGACCTCAGTGAGAGCCTTAAAGAGATAGAAAACATAAAGAACCAATCAGAGATGAAGAATTCTATAACTGAAGTTAAAAATATATGAGATGGTATAAATAGTAGACTAGAGGAGCAGAAGGACAGACCAGTGACATGGAGGACAGAATAATGAAAAACAATCAAGCTGAACAGGAGAGAGAAAAATGAAAATAGATTTAGGGAACTCAGTGACTCCATCAAGCATAATAATATTCGCATTATAGGGATCTCAGAAGGAGAAGAGAGAGAAAAGGAGGCAGAAAATGTATTTGAAGAAATAATAGCTGAAAAATTCCTGAATCTGGGGGAGGAAACCAAAATCTAGATCCAGGAGGCACAGGGAGCCCCCAACAAAATCAATTCAAGGAGGACCACACTAAGACACATAGTAATTAAAATGGCAACAAGTAGTCAAAGATAATTTTAAAAGCATCAGGAGAAAAGAAAACAATTACATACAAAGGAAACCCCATAAGGCTATCAGCTGATTTTTCAGCAAGAACTTTGCAGGCCAGAAGAGTATGTATGACATATTGAAAGTGTTGGGTGGGGCGGGGGGGGGGGGGAAAAGCCCTGCAGGTAAGTATGCTTTATCCAGAAAGGCTATCATTCAGAACAGAAAGAGAGATAAAGAGTTTCCCAGACAAACAAAAGTTAAAGGAATTCATGACCACTAAACCAGCCAGCAAGAAATGTTAAAAAGGACTCTTTCAATGGAAAGGAAAGACCATAACTAGGAGTAAGAAAAGTAGGAAGCACAAAAGCAGTAAAATTTAGTGTATCTATAAAAATCAGTGCAGGGATTTACATAATGAAAGGATGTGAAGTATGATACCATATAAATAAAATGTGGGGGCAGAAAGGTAAAGAAGGAGTTCAAACTTAAGTGACCATCATCTTAACATAGACTGCTAAATGCCTAGGATGTTATATACAAACCTAATGATAAACACAAATCAAAAACCAGTAATAGATATGTGAAAAATAAAGAAATCCAAATATTTTGCTAAAGAAAGCCAGCAAACCATGAGAGAAGAGAGGAAGAGAAGAAAGGAACAGAGAACTACAAACATAACCATAAAACAAGAAACAAAATGGCAACAAGTACATACCTATCAACAATTACTCTAAACATAAATGGACTAAATGCTCTGATTAAGAGACATAATGTGAAGGATGGGGAAAAAAAGAAGAAGAAGAAGAAGAAGAAGAAGTAGTAGTAGTAGTAGTAGTAGTAGTAGTAGTAAAGACCTGTCTATATGCTGCCTACAAGAAACTCATTTCAGACTTAAAGATACATGCAGATTGAAAATGAAAGGATGAGAAAGCATTACCAAACAAATGGAAGCCGAAAAGAAAGCTGGGTAGCAATACTTATATTAGACAAAATAGACTTTAAAACAAAGACTGTAACAAAAGACAAAGAAGGACACTACATAATCATAAATGGAACAATCCAATAAGAAGATATGATAATTGTAACTGTGATGAGCATTATACACAACTGATGAATTATTGAACACCACGTCTGAGACTATGATGTACTATATGTTGGCTAACTGAATTTTAATTAAAAAAAATTTGCACCCAACATGGGAACACTCAAATACACAAAACAACTAATAACAAACATAAAGGAAGTAATCCATAGTAATACAATAATAGTAGGAGACATTAACACCTTACTTACATGGATAGATCATCCAAACAGAAAATCAATAAGGAAATAGAGGCTTTGAATGACATATGGGACCAGATGGATCTAACAGATATATTCGAAACATTTTATCCTAAAACAGCAGAATGCACATCTTTTTAAGTGTGCATGGAACATTCTCCAGAATACACCACATATGGGTCCACAAAACAAATCTCAACAAATTCAAAAGGACTGAAGTCAAAGCATGCATCTTTTGCAACCACAATTCTACAAATCTAGAAATCAACCACAAGAAAAAATTGGGAAACACCACAAATACAACAGAACAGATTAGTGAAACCAGGAGCTGGTTCTTTGAAAGTATCAACAAAACTGATAAACTTCTAGCTACCCTTATCAAGAAAAAAAGAGAAAGGAATCAAACAAAGTCACAAATGAGAGAAAGGAAATAACAACCAACACCCTAGAAATACAACAATTATAAGAGAATATAATGGAAAAAAATGTATGCCAAAAAAATGGACAACCTAGAAGAAATGGATAAATTCCCAGAAACATAATCTACCAAAACTGAAGCAGGAAGAAATAGAAATTTTTTTTAAAGAAATAAATTTTGAACAGACAAATTACCAGCAAGGAAATTGAATCAGTAATCAAAAAGCTCTCAACAAACAAAAGTGCAGGACCAGAGGCTTCAAAGGGGAATTCTACCAAACATTTAAAAAGAGTTAATACCTATTTTTCTCAAACTCCTTCAAAAAATAGAAGAAGGAAAACTTCCAAATTCATTCTATGAGGCCAACATTAACCTGATAACAAAATCACATAAAAACACCACTAAAAAAGAGAATTACAGGCCATTATCTCTGATGAACATAGATGCAAAAATTCTCAACAAAATACTAGCAAACTGAATCCAGTAATATGTTAAAAAAATCATTCACCATGATCAATGGAATTTATACCTGGGCTGCAAGCGTAGTTCAATATTCTCAAACTAATAATGTAATACATCACATCAATAAGAAAAAGGGTAAGAACCATATGATCATCTCAATATATGCAGAAAAAGCATCTGACAAAGTACAATATCCATTCATGATAAAAACCCTCAACAAAATAGGTTTAGAGGAAATATACCTCAACATAATAAAGGCCATATGTATATGGCCTTTATATATAAAACCCACAACTAACATACTCAATGGTGAAGAACTGAGAGTTTTTTTCCCCTCACACCAGGAGCAACGTAAAGATGTTCACTCTCACCACTTTTATTCAACATAGTACTGGAAGTCCAAGCACAGCAATCAGACAAGAAGAACAAATAAGCAGGGGGGAGGGGGGCCCAAGATGGTGGATGAGTAGGGGCCCCTATTTCAACCAGTCCCCTGAATAAAGCTGGATGTCTACCAGACCACTCTGGACACCCATGAAATCAGCTTGAGATGCAAGAAGATATATCCAGGTCTATACCAACAGAATATCTCCAGTGGCTGGTTTCAATGTATGAAGCAGGGAGCCACAATTCTGGCAGATATTGGAAGATGAATGGAAGGGGGAGGGAGGTGCCATAAGTGCTGGCACCAGGAAGGTGAAATAACACAGGAGCACAAAAGCCTCCTGTGCTCGGGACTGGGCGCAGACTCACATGCTGGTAGCCACAGGGAAAGGACTTTAGGGAAGCCCCCCCAGACTGAAACCTGGAGCTGTGGGCATGTGTGTGTGAACTAGGGGAAGCTGGCAGTTTTAGAAGGATGAAGGGCACAGATGTGCCTGGAACTGGAAGTGAGGGCTGGCAGTGCGGCTGTGGGGTGCACAACTCAGGATGCTGAGATTTTTAGCAGCACAGACAAAAGCGGAGTTAGTGTGGCCTGGAGGGCTTTCTTGAGAACAGACCATGATCTCCCTGTTCTGAGATAGAAGTTTGGATATGGTCACTTCTTCTCCAACTCTCAGAAGAGATGCAGAAAGCCACCAGGGAAAGCCACCAGAGAACAAAAGCCCCCCAAACTGGTTTTCACTGAGCCCACCCCCCCCCACAGGGGGCAGGGCAACTCTGCCCAAACAGGGTTGCCTGAGTAGTAGCATGGCAGGCCCCTTCCTCATAAGACAGGCTGGAAGAACAAGAGGCTGACAACCCTAACATCCCTACAAAACAGGTGCATCTTGATAGGGTTGTGATCAATAGTTTGGACTCCATACATTCCCTCAACCACCCCTCACCAGAATGAATAGGAGAAGGAACCCGGAACACAGGAAAAATTCAGACACTGTGACCTCTGCCACAGAACTAATGTATATGGATATAAGCAAGATGTCAGAAATAGACTTCAGGGTAACAGTTATGCAGGCAATACCTAGGTTGGAGAAAACCATTAATGTCAACATAGATTCTCTAAGGGCAGAGGTGAGGGCTGATCTGGCAGAACTTAAAAATACTATCATTCAGATCCAATCTAATCTAGATACTCTAACAGCTAGGGTAAATGAGGTAGAAGAATGCATTAGTGATCTGGAAGACAAACTGATAGAAAAGAAGGATCAGGAGGAGGCCTAGAACAAACAGCTTAGAATTCATGAAAACAGAATGAGAGAAATAAATGATACCATGAAATGTTCCAATGTCAGAATTACTGGGATTCCCGGGGGGGGGGGGGGGTGGAGAGAGAGGACTAGAAGATATACTTGGGCAAATCCTAGCTGAGAACTTCCCTAATCTCGGGAATGAAACAAGCATTCATGTCCTACAGGCAGAGAGAACACCCCTCAAGATCAAGGAGAGCAGACTGATGCCCAGGTATGTAATAGAGAAACCCACAAACCTTAAAACCAGGGAGACCATTTTAAGGGAAGCTAGCGGGAAGAGATTCCTTATGTACAGAGGGAGTAACATCATAATAATGTCAGACCTGTCCACAGAGACCTGGCAAGCCAGAAAGGGTTGGCAAGACATATTTAGGGTACTAAATGAGAAGAACATGCAACCAAGAATCTATCTGGCAAGGCTGTCATTTAGAATGGATAGAGAGATAAAGAGCTTCTAAGACCAGCAGAAACTGAAAGAATATGTGACCACAAAGCTGGCCTTGTGAGAAATATTAAGGGGGGTTCTATAAAAGGAGAAAGACCCCAAGAGTAACATAGAACAGAAATTTACAGAGACAAGCTATAGAAACAAGGACCTCACAGGCAACATGATGACAATAAAATCATATCTTTCAATAATCCACTCTCAATGTAAACAGCTGAAATGCTCCCATAAAATGGCACAGGGTTGCAGATTGGATAAAAAGACAGGATCCATCCATATGCTGTCTACAAGAGACTCATTTTGAACCTAAAGATACATCCAGACTGAAAATGAAGTGATGGAGAACCATCTTTCATGCCAACAGACCACAAAAGAAAGCTGGGGTAGCAATTCTCATATCAGACAAATTGGATTTTAAGCTAAAGACTGTAGTCAGAGATACAGAAGAATACTATATCATTCTTAAAGGGTCTATCCAAAAAGAAGACCTAACAATTATAAATATCTATGCCCCCAACGTGGAAGCAGCTAACTGCATAAACCAACTGTTAACCAAAACAGACATATTGGTAATAATATGTTAATTTCAGGGGATCTTAACACTCCACTCTTCGCAACAGACAGATCATCTAAGCAGAAAATTAACAAAGAAACAAGAGTTTTGAATGACACACTGGATCAAATGGACCTCATAGATATATACAGAACATTCCACCCTAAAACAACAGAATATTCATTTTTCTTGAGCGCACATGGAACTTCCTCCAGAATAGACCACATGCTAGGTCACAAATCAGGTCTCAACTGATACCAAAAGACTGAGATTATTCCCTGCATATTCTCAGACCACAATGTTTTAAAACTGGAACTTAATCACAAGAAAAAGTTTGGAAGAAATTCAAACACTTGGAAGCTAAAGATGATCCTGCTCAAGAATGTTTGGGTCAAGTGGAACAGAGTAGAGAGCCCAGATATGGACCCTCAACTCTATGGTCAAATAATCTTCGACAAAGCAGGAAAAAATATACAGTGGAAAGAAGGCAGTCTCTTCAATAAATGATGCTGGGAAAATTGGACAGCTACATGTAGAAGAATGAAGCTCGACCATTCTTTTACACCATACACAAAGATAAACTCAAAATGGATAAAAGACCTCAATGTGAGGCAGGAATCTATCAAAATCCTGGAGGAGAACATAGGCAGCAATCTCTTCGACATCGGCCACAGAAACTTCTTTCAAGATATGTCTCCAAAGGCAAAGGAAACAAAAGCAAAAATGAACTTCTGGGACTTCATCAAGATCAAAAGCTTCTGCACAGCAAAGGAAACAGTCAACAAAACAAAGAGGCAACCCCCAGAATGGGAGAACATATTCACAAATGACACCACAGACAAAGGGCTGATATCTAAGATCTATAAAGAACTCCTCGGGCGCCTGGGTGGCTCAGTGGGTTAAAGCCTCTGCCTTCAGCTCAGGTCATGATCTCAGGGTCCTGGGATCAAGGCCCACATCGGACTCTCTGCTCAGCAGGGAACCTGCTTCCCCCTCTCTCTCTGCCTGCCTCTCTGCCTGCTTGTGATCTCTCTCTCTCTGTCAAATAAATAAATAAAATCTTAAAAAAAAAAAAGAACTCCTCAACTCAACACACACAAAACAGGTAATCAAGTCAAAAAATGTGTGGAAGACATGAACAGACACTTCTCCAAAAAAGACATACAAATCGCTAACAGACACATGAAAAAATGTTCATCATCACTGGCCATCAGGGAGATTCAAATTAAAACCACATTGAGATACAACCTTACATCAGTAAGAATGGCCAAAATTAACAAGATGGTAAACAATACGTGTTGGAGATGATGTGGAGAAAGGGGAACCCTCTTACACAGTTGGTGGGCATGCGAGTTGGTGCAGCCACTTTGGGAAACAGTGTGGAGATTCCTTAAGAAATTAAAAACAGAGCTTCTCTATGGCCCTGGAATTGCACTACTGGGTATTTACCCCAAAGATACTGATGTAGTGAAAGAAGGCCCATCTGTACCTCAATGTTCATAGCAGCAATGGCCACAGTCGCCAAACTGTGGAAAGAACCAAGATGCCCTTTAATGGATGAATGGATAAAGAAGATATGGTCCATATATACAATGGAGTATTATGCCTCCATCAGAAAGGATGAATACACAACCTTTATATCAACATGGACGGGACTGGAGGAGATTATGCTAAGTGAAATAAGTCGAGCAGAGAAAGTCAAGTATCATATGGTTTCATTTACTTGTGGAGCATAAGGAATAACATGGAGGACATTGGGAGATGGAGAGGAGAAGTGAGTTGGGGGAAATCGGAGGGGGAGACAAACCATGAGAGACTGTGGACTCTGAGAAACAAACTGAGGGTTTTAGAGGGGAAGAGGTGGGGTGTTGGGTGAGCCTGGTGGTGAGTATTATGGAGGGCATGTATTGCATGGAGCCTGGGTGTGGTGCCTAAACAATGAATGCTGGACACTGAAAAGAAATAAAATAAAATAAAATGGAAAAAAAAAAGAATGTTTGGGTCAACCAGGAAATCAAAGAAGAACTTAAACAATTCTTGGAAACCAATGAGAATGAAAACATATCGGTCCAAAACCTATGGGATATGGCAAAGGCATATTTCCCTTAATACATAACCATCCAAGCCTCACTCAAAAAATAGAAAAATCCCAAATACACAAACTGTCTTTACACCTTAAAGAACTAGAGAATCAGCAACAAATTAAGCCTAACCCATGCACAAGAAGGGAAATAATTAAGATTAGAGCAGAGATCAATGAATTAGAAACCAGAAATACAGTTAGAACACATCAATGAAACTAGAAGCTGGTTCTTTGAAAGAGTTAATAAGATCTATAAACCACTGGCCAGACTTATCCAAAAGAAAAGAGAAAGGACCCAAATTAATAAAATTATGAATGACAGGGAGAGATCACGACTAACACCAAGGAAATAGAGAAAATTATCAGAAATTATTATCAACAGCTGTACGCCAATAAATTAAGCAACCTAGAAGAAATGGATGCATTCCTGGAAACCTATGAACTTCCAAGACTGAGCCAGGAAGAAACTGACAACCTGAATAGACCAATAACCAGTAACGAGATTGAAGCAGTGATCAAAAACTTCCCAAAAAACGAGTCCAGGACCTGATGGATTCCCTGGGAATTCTACCAAACATTCAACAAAGAAATAATAGCTATTCTCCTGAAGCTGTTCCAAAAAATAGAAACAGAAGGAAAATTTCCAGACTCTTTCTATGAGGCCAGCATCACCTTGATCCCAAAACCAGGAGAAGACTCCACCAAATGGAGAATTTCAGACCAATACCGCTGATGAATATGGATGCCAAAATTCTCAACAAGATCCTAGCTAACAGGGGCGCCTGGGTGGCTCAGTTGGTTAAGCGACTGCCTTCGGCTCAGGTCATGATCCCGGAATCCCAGGATTGAGTCCTGCATCGGGCTCCCAGCTCCATGAGGAGTCTGCTTCTCCCTCTGACCTTCTCCCCTGTCATTCTCACTCTCACTCTCTATCAAATAAATAAATAAAATCTTAAAAAAAAAAACTTAAAAAAAAAAACAAGATCCTAGCTAACAGGATCCAACAGTTCATTAAAAGGATTATCCAGGTAGGATTTATCCCTGGGATGCAAGGGTGGTTCAACATTTGCAAATCAATCAATGTGATAGAACAAATTAATAAGAGAAGAGAGAAGAACCATATGGTCCTCTCAATTGATGCAGAAGAAGCATTTGACAAAATACAGCATCCTTTCCTGATTAAAACTCTTCAGAGTATAGGGATAGAGGATGCATTCCTCAATTTCATGAAATTCATCTATGAAAAACCCATAGCGAATATCGTTCTCAATGGGCAAAAGCCTTTCCCTTAAGATCAGAAACACGACAAGGATGCCCACTCTCACCACGATTGTTCGACATAGTATTAGAAGTCTTAGTAATAGCAATCAGACAACAAAAAGAAATAAAAGGTATTCAAATTGGCAAAGAAGTCAAACTCTCTCTCTTTGCAGATGACATGATACTTTATGTGGAAAACCCCAAAGACTCCACCCCCAAATTACTAGAACTCATACAGCAATTCAGTAATGTGGCAGGATACAAAATTAATACACAGAAATCAGTTGCTTTCTTATACACTAATAATGAAACTGCAGAAAGAGAAATTAGAGAATCGATTCCATTTACAATAGCACCAAAAATTTTAAGATACCTTAGAATAAATCTAACCAAAGAGGTAAAAGATCTCTATTCTAGGAACTATAGAACACTCATGGAAGAAATCAAAGAAGACACAAAAAGATGGAAAAACATTCCATGCTCATGGATTGGAAGAATAAACATTGTTAAAATGTCTGTGCTACCCAGAGCAATCTATACTTTCAACACCAACCTGATCAAAATACCATTGGCATTTTTCAAAGTGCTGGGACAAACAATCCTAAAATTTATATGGAACCAGAAAAGACCCTAAATCACCAAGGAAATGTTGAAAAAGGAAAACAAAGTTGGGGGCATCCTGTTGCCTAATTTCAAAATATATTACACAGCTATGATCACCAAGACAGCACGGTACTGGCACAGAAACAGACACATAGACCAAGGGAACAGAACAGAGAGCACATATATGGACTCTCAACTCTTTGTCAAATAATCTTCGACAAAGCAGGGAAAAATATCCAATGGAAAAAAGACAGTCTCTTCAATAAATGGTACTGGGAAAATTGGACAGCTATATACAGAAGAATGAAACTTGACCATTAGCTTACACCATACACAAAGATAAACTCTAAATGGATGAAAGATCTCAAGGTGAGACAGGAATCCATCAAAATCCTAGAGGAGAACATAGCCAGTAACCTCTTCAACATTGGCCACCGCAACTTCTTTCAAGACACATCTCCAGGGGCGCCTGGGTGGCTCAGTGGGTTAAGCCGCTGCCTTCGGCTCAGGTCATGATCCCAGGTCCTGGGTTCAAGCCCCGCATTGGGCTCTCTGCTCAGCAGGGAGCCTGCTTCCTCCTCTCTCTCTGCCTGCCTCTCTGCCTGCTTGTGATTTCTCTCTGTCAAAATAAATAAACAAAATCTTAAAAAAAAAAAAAAAGACACATCTCCAAAGATGAAGGAAACAAAAGCAAAAATGAACTTTTGGGACTTCATCAAGATCAAAAGCTTCTGCACAGCAAAGGAAACAGTCAACAAAACAAAGAGGCAACCCCCAGAATGGGAGAAGATATCTGCAAATGGTACTACAGACAAAGGGCTGGTATCCAAGATCTATAAAAAATTTATCAAACTCCACACCCAAAAAACAAATAATCAAGTCAAAAAATGTGTGGAAGACGTGAACAGACACGTATGTCTCCAAAAAAGACATACAAATGGCTAACAGACACATGGAAAAATGTTCATCATCATTAGCCATCAGGGAAATTAAAATCAAAACCACACTGAAATACCACCTTACACCAGTTAGAATGGCAAAAATTAACAAGGCAAGAAACAACAAATGTTGGAGAGACTGTGGAGAAAGGGGAACCCTTTTGCACTGTTGGTGGGAATGCAAGTGGGTGCAGCCACTTGGGAAAACAGTATGAAGGTTCCTCAAAAATTAAAAATAGAGCTACCCTATAACCCAGCAATTGCACTACTGGGTATTTGCCCCAAAGTTACAGATGTAGTGAAAAGAAGGGTCATATATACCCCAATATTCATAGCAGCAATGTCCACAATAGCCAAACTGTGGAAAGAGCTGAGATGCCCTTCAACAGATGAATGGATAAAGAAGATGTGGTCCGTATATATAAATGGAATATTACTCAGCCATCAGAAAGGATGAATACCCAGCTTTTGCATCAACATGGATGGGATTGGAAGAGATTATGCTGAGTGAAATAAATCAAGCAGAGAAAATCAATTATCATATGGTTTCACTTATTTGTGGAATATAAGGACTAGCATGGAGGACATTGGAGAAGGAAGGGAAAAATGAAGGCAGGGGGAATTGGAGTGGGAGACAAACCATGAAAGACTATGGACTCCCAGAAACAAGTGGAGAGTTTTAGAGGGGAGGCGGTTGAGGGATGGGTTAGCCCAGTGATGGGTATTAAGGAGGGCACGTACTGCATGGAGCACTTGGTGTTATATGCAAACAATGAATCTTGGAACAATACATCAAAAACTAATGATGTACTGTATGGTGACTAATATAACATAGTAAAAAAAAATTTAAAAAAAGTTTAATTCCTAAAAAAAAAAGTTATAAATTTCCAGTTTAAAAAAAAAAGAATAGGGGCGCCTGGGTGGATCGGAGGTTAAGCCTTTGCCTTCAACTCAGGTCATGATCTCAGGGTCCTGGGATAAAGCCCTACATCAGGCTCCCTGGTCAGCAGGGGGCCGGCTTTTCCCTCCCCCTCTGCCTACCTCTCTGCCTACTTGTGATTTCTCTGTCTCTCTGTCAAATAAATAAACAAAATCTTTAAAAAAATTAAAAAAAGAATAAATAAGAGGCATTCAAATTGGCAGGGAAGAATTAAAACTTTCACTATTTGCAGATGGCATAATACTATAAATAGAAAACACAAAAGAGTCCCCCCAAAAGTTGGGGGAAGAGTTCTATCAGTTCTATCAGTAGAACTGATAAATGAATTCAGTAAGGTCAAGGATACAACATTAATAAGAGAAATCCATTGCATTTCTATATACTAAAAATGAAGTAGTAGAAAGAGAAATTAAGAAAACAATCCCAGGGGCGCCTGGGTGGCTCAGTGGGTTAAAGCCTCTGCCTTCAGCTCGGGTCATGATCTCAGGGTCCTGGGATCGAGCCCCGCATCGGGCTCTCTGCTCCGCGGGGAGCCTGCTTCCTCCTCTCTCTCTGCCTGCCTCTCTGCCTACTTGTGATTTCTCTCTGTCAAATAAATAAAATCTAAAAAAAAAAAAAAAAAAAAAAGAAAAAGAAAACAATCCCAGTTACAATTTCCTAAAAATAATAAAATACCTAGGAATAAACTTAACCAAGAAGGTGAAAGACAATCTGAAAACTATAAAGTACTGATAAAGGTATTCAGGACAATGAAAAGAAATGGAAAGACATTAGATGCTCACAGTTTGGAAGAACAAATATTGTTTAAAAGCTCATACTACTCAAAGCAATCTACAGAGTTAATATAATCCCAATAAACTAACAGCATTTTCCACAGAACTGAAAGAAATAATCCTAAAATTTGTGTGGAACTGCAAAAGATCACAAATAGCCAAAGCAATCTCGGAAAAGAAGAACTCATAACTGGAGGTGTCACAATTGCAGATTTCAAGACATACTCTACAAAGTTGTAGTAATTAAAACAGTATGGTAGTGGCACAAAAATAGATATATAGATCAATGGACCAGAATAGAGAGCCCAGAAATAAACTTACGATTATATGGTCAATTAATCTATGACAAAGGAGGCAAGAATATGCAAAGGACAAAAGCCTCTTTAACAAATGGCACTGGGAAAACTTGACAGCTAAATGCAAAAAGAATGAAACTAGATTACTTTCTTATGCCAAACACAGAAATAAAGTCAGAATGGATTAAAGATCTAAACATGAGACATGAAACCATAAAACTCTTAGAAAAGATCACTTGTAGTAATTTCTCTGACATCATTCATAGCAATATTTTTCTAAATATGTCTCTGGAGGCAAGGGAAATAAAAGAAAAAATAAACTACTAAGACTTCATAAAAATAAAATGCTTCTGTGCAGTGAAGGAAATAATTAACAAAATAAAAGACAAATGACTGAAATGGGAAAAGATATTTGTAAATGGCATATCCAATAAAAGTTTAGTATCCAAAATCTATAAAAAACTTATACAACTCTACACCAAAAAACCCCAACCATCCAATTAAAAAATGGGCAGAAGGCATGAACAGACATTTCTCCAAAGACCTACAGATGGCCAACAGACATGTGAAAAGATGTTCAACACCACCTATCATCAGGAAAATGCAAATCAAAACTATAATGATATATCACCTGACACTTGTTAGAATGGCTAAAATCCAAAACACAGGAAAAAACAAATGTTGGCAAGGATGTGGATAAAAAGCAATGCTTGTGCACTACTAGTGGGAATATAAACTGGCACAGACCCCATGGGAAGCAATATGGAGTTTCCTCAAAAAATTAAAAATAGAAATACCATATAATCCAGTAATTCTACCACTGAGTATCTACCCCCAAAATATGAAAACACTAATTTGAAAAGATATGTACTCTATATTTATTGTAGCATTATTTATAATAGCTAAGATATGGAAGAAGCCCAAGTGTCCATCAACAGATAAATGGATAAAGAAAAAGTAATCTTACACACACACACACACACACACACACAGACACACGAATATTACCCATAAAAAAGAATGAAATCTTGACACTTGCAATAACATGAATAGATCTAGAGAATATACTAAGTGAAATAAGTCAGGAAAGACAAAGATCATATGATTTCACTCTTATGTGGAATTTAAGAAAGAAAACAAAGATAAAGAGGGAACCCCCCCAAAAGAGAAAAAGACTCTTAACTTTTTTTAAATTTTTATTTATTTTTTAAGTTTCTTTTCAGTGTTCCAGAATTCACTGGACTTTTAACTACTTAATAGAACAAACTGATGGTTACCAGAAGGTAAATGGGTGAAGGGATGAGTGAAAGAGGTGAAGGGGATTAAGAGTATAGTTATCATGATGAGCACTGAGTAATGTTTAGAACTGATGAGTCACTATATTGTACATTGGAAACTAATATAGCACTGTACATTAACTACACTGGAATTAAAATTAAAAAAAAAGATTTACAGTATAGTAAAGAGGTGACACTCTGACTTCTACTAAGCTATTTTAAAGAGTGTCTTAATATGGTACTCGCACAAAAACAGACTCCTAGATCAATGGAACAGAATAGAGAACCCAGAAATGGACCTCAACTCTATGGTCAACTAATATTCAACAAAGCAGGAAAGAATATCCAATGGAAAAAAGACAGTCTCTTCAACAAATGGTGTTGGGAAAATTGGGCAGCAACATGCAGAAGAATAAAACTGGACCATTTCCTTATACCACATTAAAAAAGATAGATTAAAATGGATGAAAGACTTCAATGTGAGATAGGAATCCATCAAAATCCTAGAGAACACAGGCAGCAACCTCTTCAACCTTGGCTGTAGCAACTTCTTGTTAGACATGTCTCTGGAGGCAAGAGAAACAAAAGCAAAAAAAAACTATTGGGGGTGCCAGGGTGGCTCAGTCGGTTAAGCATCTGATGTTAGCTCAGGTCATGATTTTAGGGTCCTGGAATGGAGCCCTTTTTATGGCCCCATACTGAGTGGGGAGTCTGCTTGTCCCTCTTCCTCTCTCCCTCTGCCCCTCCCCCACTCATGCTTGCTCTCTGTCGAATTAAATCTACAAAAAAGAACTATTGGGACTTCATCAGGATAAAAAGCTCTTGCACAGCAAGGGAAATAATCAACAAATCTAAAAGGCAACCTATGGAATAGGAGAAGATATTCACAAATGACATTTCGGATAAAATATAGTATACCATAAAAAAGTATAGTATCGTACAGATAGCATAGATATAGTATAGTATCCAAAATCTATAAACAACTTAGCAAACTCAACACCCAAATACCAAAAAATCCATCAATAAATAGGCAGAAGACATGAACAAACATTTCTCCAAAGAAGACTATAAACGGCCAACAGACACATGAAAAAATGTTCAACATCACTCGGTATCATGGAAATACAAATCAAAACCACAGTGAGATACCAACTCACACTGGTCAGAATGGCTAAAATTAGCAGAAAATGGATGTTGGTGAGGATGCAGAGAAAGGGAAACTCTCTTACAGTGGCAGGGGGAGGTTGGTGGGGGGATGCGGTAATTGGGCATTAAGGAAGGCACTTGATATAATGAACACTGTGTGTTACATGCAACAGATGAATCACTAAATTGTACCTCTGAAACTAATAATACACTATATGTTAACTAAATTGAATTTAAATAAAAAAAAATAGAGTCTTTTCTGTTTTTAAAATTAACTCCAAAGAAAGACCCATGGCCTCCACTAACCCATTAAATTAATAACTCTTTCTCCCAGGATTTAGGTTCATTTGTTGTTATAGCCCAGTCAAATTTATTAGTTTAGATGAACTAGCTTGACATACTCCCCTGGGGTGTAGACATTCTTATATGTGATGATTACATTAGGTGTGTACTTTTAGAAGATGGTAATTCCTTTAGGCTTATTTTTTATACTCCTTAATCATCTCGATTGCTTTCCTCTAAACCCTTCAAAGTTCCCTGACTACTAAAAATATGAGCTTAGTTTTGTCTATGATTATCTTGGGGTCAGACTTCTCGTTTTGGACTCCATAGGAAATGTGAAAACATTGAAGTAGTTTTCAACTTTTTTCCCTTGTAAATAAAATATGCTATGGGTGACTTCACATGTATAACAGAACATCAAAATGGACATTTCTGCCAAGATCCAAAGATATAATTAATGCTGCATGCTAAGGGAGGAGGTAGTTCTTATGCAGAGTTTCCAAAGGGGTAAACTGGTTAGATGATTCTTAAATCCCCTGCCCACATAAAAGTCATGAAAAGGTTGAGAAAGTAGAGGTGGTTTCAGGATGTGTAAGGATTTCTTTAGAGAGTGTTGCGCTGAGCTTTACCTCTAAGGAGGTAGGTTGGGAGGGTGTCTTCTTCATCTCAGATTAAGAGAAAGATTTAACAGTTGGTGTGAGGAATTTGATGTGGGCCACTGTGGTTAATGGAACACAGTGGACTAGTGTCTAATGATTACATGGAAAATCTAAAAGTGAGACCAGCCTCCTGATGTTCTAACCACAGGAGTGAAGGAGAGGTGTCTGTGTTGGTTGACCTTTCTTTCCAGTGTATGTTGGGCAGTGAACACAATTTGCCACAGACCAGATGTGGGATATGCAAGGCAAATCTGGTCTGGAGTCTGGGGTTCAAATTGTTATCAGTGTCTATTTCTCCTTTCTCCATCTCTCAGTGTAGCTTTTTGTGTGTTCAATCTATTCTCAGGCCCTCTCTTTGTAACTACAAGATGGCTGTCAGAAGTTCCTGGGGCTAATCCTTCAAAGTTTCAAAACCAGTGAAATAGAGTAAGACTCTCTATCCTAGTGTTCTTAGCACAAGGCCTGAGATGTGCTTCTATTGGACTGGATTATGTCATTTACTTGGTCCTGAACAAAGGCCAGGTTGACATCACCCATGGAACTGGGAAGTGTGTCCTATCCAGCAGGCTGAGAGTGGGAAAGAGGTAGATCCCCACATGAATGTTAGGGTCATGCCAGAGAAAGAGGGTACAGATGCCAGGAAGACCAGCTATAAATGTTCATACACACCTACTATTTCTGCAGCTGTTATACGTTTTTCCCTTTCGTGAGTGTGTGTGTGTGTAAGATTTAAAAAAAAAAAAGGACTTAGTGAAATCTTCTACAAGATTAAATGTGAGGCCAGCTCCAGAAAAAGTGAGATGAAAATGTTCCTGCCAATAATTTGAAACATTTAGTGGAGTTACAGGAAAGCTGAGAAGTTAGGGAAGTGCATGGTCTGAACTTGGAGACCTACAGCAAGACTTTATTGCAAATCTTTGTGAATGAGATAGGCACTTAAGGTTCAAATTGTCTCTAACATTTTCATGTTAACCAATAGCCCACAAAGATAGTGCTTGATGTGTGCTACATCTTTGAGCCAAAATTGTTCTTTATATAAATTAAGTCCTCTGATAATATTCTTTCATAGTACTCCATATTTCCTTTCATAATAGGAACACGGTTTTGTACTACAGATATTGGTGGGGTTATTTATATCTCACGCTAGATTGTAAATTCCATGAGGGCAAGAGCCATGTCCATTTTGCTCACCATTGGGCCGCCAGCATTTTGCAGAGTGCCTGGCTACTAGGAGATGTCCGTAAGTGTTTGCTGAATGGATAATTGAATAAATATTGTCCTCTCACTCCTACAGCATGACTTGGGAAAGGTAGTACATGTTGCTGTGGGGGAGGAGGGTCTGCTTTTCTTGGCAACCATTGTGCCTGCAAGAGGACCCTTATATCTGCTGTGGGTCATGTTGGGCTGTTACCCAAAGCATTTATTATAACTCTGTGTCAAGAATCTGCTTTCAAGATATGGTACATGAAGAAAAAAGAACACTGCCTAGTATATAGTAGATATTTGTAAATTAGAGGAATTTTTAAAGGAGGGGGAATTATTATTTTTTTAAAAGATTATTTATTTATTTATTTGACAGACAGAGATCACAAGTAGGCAGAGAGGCAAGCAGAGAGAAAGGAAGGGAAGCAGGCTCCCTGCTGGGCAGAGAGCCTGATGCGGGGCTTGATCCCAGGATCCTGGGATCAAGACCCAAGCCGAGGGCAGAGGCTTTAACCCACTGAGCCACCCAGGAGCCCAGGAGGGGGAATTATTTATAAGATTAATAAACTCGACCCTTTGGTGGTCAAAATTATATTTACATATTATGTACATTTTTATGTTTTGATTTAAAATACCTATCTACAAGCATAAGTATGATATCATAAATTTTTCCCTCAAGTAACATAATCTTCATAACCATCATTTAATGGCTATTTCTGTGAGTAGATTGTCCATAAGACAATTAATCATACTCCTATTGTTGAACACTTAGTTGCCTCTAATTTTCCCAGTGTTGTCATTACAGGGAGCAACAGCTCTATGCCTATAGCTTTTACCATCCTTTTGCTATTTTTCTAGGAAGGTTTCCTTGGGGTAGTATTCCAAACTGCTGGCTTAGGGAATGAGGAGTTAAACTGATTTTTTTAACATGGGATGTTTTCAGAAATCTGGAGCTGAGTCTGTACTCTGTCCACTGAAGATCACACTGCAGGTGAAGTCTCAAAGCAGGAGTTCCTGTGATATCAAGCCCCAGCCTGGGCACCAACTCCAAAGCAAAGAATCTCTGCCACTATAATGAAAGAAAGTTAGACAGTCTGGGTTGTTGATCTTCTTTCACTTCCATTAACAAGTTTATTTTGGGGAAAGTGTTTTTTAAAATATAAGCATTATTTTTAGAACAGTTTAGATTTATAGAAAAGTTATGAAGATACTACAGAAAGTTTCCACATACCCCATGCCAAGTTTGTATAATTATTAACATCTGACATTAGTATTGTACATTTATGTTATATTGGTATATTATTAGATTTGTCTTTTATTTTTCAAAATTAAAATTATATGGCTTTTATTTCAATAAAGCATCATTCAAGTAATCCTAAAGTTAAAGAAAGGAAAATAGAAAGGAACAAAGAAATACAGATGCTTCTTGAGAAGACCTGGAAAGTAGTCCCTGTCTTTATTTCTACTTAAAAAAAAAAAAAAATCAATGTGTAAGATAATATGCAAGATGGCAGAATGTCGAAGTCTTCTATGTTTAAGAGATTTCCATTAGCAATTGCTTACTATTTTTTTCATTGTTATTGTTGAGAACCGACTTGTGTGTTTTCCAAAATACTACTTTTCCTCTTGTATTTTTACTCTAATTCTGCTAAAATCTTCTATTTTAGTAAACTCATTTTGAATTAAAAATATATTTTTTTAAAGATTTTATTTATTTATTTGACAGAGAGAAAGATCACAAGTAGGCAGAGAGGCAGGCAGAGAGAGAAGGGGAAGCAGGCTCCCTGCCGAGCAGAGAGCCCGATGCGGGGCTCGATCCCAGGACCCCGAGATCACGACCTGAGCCGAAGGCAGAGGCTTAACCCACTGAGCCACCCAGGCACCCCAAATTAAAAATATTTTAAAATAACATCTTTATCTTCCTGCCCCTGTCCCCATTATAATCTTTAGATGTTATTGTCAAAGTGACTTGCAATCCTTCTTGGGTTGTCCTTTTTCACCTTACAAGTAATTTCCTATCGCCTCTCCCGAGAACAATCTGCTCACTGAAGAATGTTGTACAGGACTCCTGTCTGAAAAAAGTCGAGAAGATCAAAGTTGTCTTTCTCATTTTCCCTTTTCACTTTCATGGTTACTTGTTTTCCTCTTTGGTTTCTTCAGTCCACAAGTGTGGTCTGAGGTCCCTAGGATGGCCCCCAATGATCCCTGCCTCCAGATATTCATGGCCCAGTATAAGTCCCTCCCATTAAGTAACTTGTTTCCAACCAACAGAATACGGCAATATTGAGGGATGTCATTTCTGTGATTAAGTTAGACAAGACTCTGACTTTCTAGTAGACTTTGTCTTTCTTGCTAGCTTTGATGAAATAAATGGCACATCAAAAAGTAATGATGTATTTTATGGTGATTAAAATAACACAATAAAAAAAAAAGAAATAAATAGTGAGGAGGCCCATATGAAAAGGAACTGAAGGTTGCCTCTGGTCAACTGTTAGTGAATAACTGAGGCCCTTAGTACAACAATATTCAAGGAACTGAATCCTGCCAATAACCATGTAACACATTCAGGTAATCTTTGCCCAATTGGGCCATTATTGAGACCCCAGCCCTAACCACAATCTTGATCACAGCCTCATGAAAGACCATGAAGCAGAGGACTCGGCTAATTAGTGTCTGGATCCTGACTCACAGGAAACTGTGTTATTAACTACTAAATTCAGAGGCATTTTTAAAAAAATGTTATTTATTTATTTGACAGAGAGAGAGAGAGATCACAAGTAGGCAGAGAGGCAGGGGGAAGCAGGTTCCCTGTTGAGCAGAGAGCCTGATGTGGGGCTCGATCCCAGGACCCAGAGATCATGACCCGAGCCGAAGGCAGTGGCTTAACCCATTGAGCCACGCAGGTGCCCCCAGAGGCATTTTTTAAATACAGTATTAGATAACTAATGTACCAATGTTCCTTCTACTCCAAAGAATGTGATATATCACAAACAAGTCACCCTTGAATATATATATTTCTCAAGACAATAGTAATGATAATTAAAAAAATTTAGGCACTTTCAACCCTCAGTAGAAAAGATATTTTTAGGGGTGCCTGGGTGGCTCAGTGGGTTGAGCCTCTGCCTTTGGCTCAGGTCATGATTTCAGGCTCCTGGGATCGAGCCCCGAATCGGGCTCTCTGCTCAGCGGGGAGCCTGCTTCCCTCTCTCTCTCCACCTACCTCTCTGCCTGCTTAAGATCTCTCTTTGTGTGTCAAATCAATAAATAAAATCCTTAAAAAAAGAAAAGATATTTTTGGCAAATTCTTAAGAGTATTAAAATAGTAAGAGATCTCAGAGATGATCTGGTTAATATTTCTCTAGGACTCTTCCACAGAAAACAGAACTCCTGAGTTTTTCTTTAAAATTGGTTTCACTCCCAGCCTTCTTTATTTTATAAAAGACCTCTCTTGGCACTCAGCTGATAAGCCTGAAAGACCAGGAATTTAGGAGTCAGCCTTGATTTCCTCCTCTTGTACCCACCCCTTCACCAATATAATCAATCATCGCCAAGCCTGTTAATTCTACCTCCAAAACATGTCTTAAATCAGTCTACTTTTGCCATTGCCAGGATGCTGGTCTTATTTTTCTCATGTGTCACTTGGAACTGTTATCACAGCTTTTGTGGTAGGTGGCATAATTCTTCTCCTCCTAACTCACCAAAGATGTGTACGCTTTAATCCCCAGAATCTGTGAATGTGTTTCCTTACATGGCAAAGGGACTTGGCCAGTGTGATTAAGGGTATGGACCTTCAGTTGGTGAGATTATCCTGCATTATCTGGGTGGGTCCTCCCTAATTTTTACGTGTCATTAAAAGTAAGGAGTTATTTCTTGGTTGAGTCAGAGACACGCAATGAAAGCAAGAGGAGACATATGAAGCATGAGAAAGACTCAGCCCACTGTCACTGGCTTTGGAGAGGAAGGCTACCACACACGAAGGAATGTGGGTTCTTCTAGAAGCTGAGAATGGCCCAAGCTTACAGCCAACAAGAAAACAGGAAACTCAGTTCTACAACCTGAGAGAACAGAGTTTTGCCAACAACCCAAATGAGCAAGTAATTGATTCACCTCTAGAAAGGAAGAGAGTCCTGCTGATTTTAGCTCAGTGAGACCCATGTCAGACATCAGACCTTCAGAACTGTAGGATAATAAATTTCTATTGTTTCAGCCACTAAGTTTCTGAATTATTTAGTACAGCAGCAGCTGAAAACTAATATAGCTTCTTATTCTTCCCAAGTATTTCCTTGGCTTTCCAAATCGTTCCTTGCAGGACAGCAGGAGTGACCTTTTAAAAAAACCAATTCCATCTATTCCATCTATCAGTACTTCTAGTTTAGATTCATTTCCATTCTACTTAAAATAAAACCCAAGCTCTTCTTTGTGGCCCTGAAGCTCTGCAAGATCTGGCTCCTGCCAATCTCTCCAGTCCCCCCAAGAAGTCACTCCTGCTCTTGTATCTCCCTGGCCTTTTTATTCTTTGAGCTTGTTAATCAGTTTCACACTGTGGGGTTTTCACAGATGCTGGTATTTTGCCTGTAATGCTTTCCTCTGGTTATATGCCCTTCTCTTCAAATGTTAACTTAAGTGATAATAATTATATGAGGGTCTTATAAATTACATTAGTAGCACTTAAGATACTATGATATCTTGATATATTATGATATTAGAGAGGCCTTTTTTCACTATCTTATCTGAACATGCCCCCTTGTCATTATTTTTTATTAAAAACCCCATTTATTTCCTTCACAGCACTTTTCTCAACTTGGAATCATATATCTTTGTTGCTCATTTATTGTCTGTCTTCCTGACTAAAGTATAGTAGTAGTAGATGTAGATAGATATAGTAGATGCTCAAAAAATATGGGTGTTTTGTGGTTTTTTGAGTGAATAAGTGGATATTATCCATATGTTTGTAGACTTTTTTTTCCCCACGGAAATGGCTTTATGGTCAAATAAACTTTGGGAGTTTGAAATTAAAGTCAAACAGATTTTTTTTACTGCAGGGTTTTTCTGAGGTTTTAATTTGATAATGAATTGTCCATTGCTAATTGATCACAAGTCTCTAAATGGGGGCTGTTGTTTGTAGCTTTCCTCTTACTTATTTGACCTAGAACTTCTTTTTTGAAGGCAGTATCTCTTAGGGCTGTTCTGTGATACGCAATTTGGTGAAGGCCAATATAGTTAAAGGTCCTTGTTTTCTACACAAGGACACCGTGGCCCAGGAAGATTCACTGACTTGTTTAGGGTTATACTGTGAGTTTTTGTAGCAGTCAGGTCTTTCATGAAAGTCTAAACACTTAAGAATGTCTATAGCATCTTTAAATGATTAGCTGAACCAATAGAGAAAGTTATGTTTACAGTAAAATTATAGACAAGAGTTTAGAACAGACTATATCAAGGAATTTGGCCTCCTTTGGAAATTGCCATTTTTGATAAAAATGCCACAATAGAGAAAAAATTATTCAGACGCCATAATTTAAGAATGCTACCACACCCCCTCATCCATGCCCAGATCAAAACAAAAATTCATACAATTAAGTTTGCCCCAACTGCCTGGGACATGAAGGAATCATGCAAGAGGCATAAACCAGTCTGGCTTTCATTTACTGACTTGATTGCTATGTTGTAGAAATTTTGTGTGGAAATTCTGCGAATGTCTGTGAGTAAAATCTGTAGGTTCACTCTCAACACAGGGAATCATGTGTGATTAAGTACTTGGCTTTGGAGTCCTACACCTATCGGCTAGAAACCTTTCTCTATCCCTTACCACCTGCATGCCATTTAGCATATAATACTAAACCTCTCCAAACCTCTGTTTTGTTATCTGCAAATAGGAGTAACAGTAATCCTACCTCATAGGGTTATGGAGATCAGATGATGCATGTAAAGAGTTCAGCCCAGGGGCACCTGGGTGGTTCACTGGGTTAAAGCCTCTGCCTTCGGCTCGGGTCATGATCCCAGAGTCCTGGGATCGAGCCCCGCATCAGGCTTTCTGCTCTGCGGGGAGCCTGCTTCCTCCTCTCTCTCTCTCTGCCTGCCTCTCTGCCTACTTGTGATCTCTGTCTGTCAAATAAATAAATAAAAATCTTAAAAAAAAAAAGTTCAGCCCATTGCCTGGCACCAGCAAACCCTATAAACGTTAGTATTTTTAGGAGAAAGGCATTAGGTGTACCACTGGTAAGCGTTTGAGGGATTGGTGAAAATTCTGAGATGGGTTCCAAGGTTGCTCAATGAGGTACATTAATTGATTCAAGATTTTCTTGTTAAGACTGTGCTGAATTTGCAAAGCATGCCTTCTGCCTTGGTCTGGAAAAATAACAACTAAGAAAAAATAGAGTCCACACGAACTTTCCATCTAGTTTGCTTCTGGACCTCTTAAGATTTTGCCTATAGATCTGGAGTAAGATTGACCTACTGAGGTATAAACACACATTGGCCATGATTTAATGACAAGTAGCATAATTAACACCTTGTATTACTAAGGGGTTTACATGGTTTACTTGGCAAAACAGCCATTCATTTGACCTTTGAGGCTGGTTTTTCGCTGTGTGAGAGCAGATGTAGACTATCTTTACTAGGACTAGAGCAGTTCTCCTAAGGCATGGTCTTTCTAGGATCTTTCGAATGCTCAGGGTGTTTAGTGAGGTCTATTTTGGCAGGCTGAACCTTGAACATTTCCAAATCCTGTGGTTCAGGTTGAACCTTGAACATTGTTCAGCTCATAGGTCCCCTGTAGTTGTTCCTTCCCTGGCTTTCTAGAGTCTTGTATGTGCATCAAAGACTCAAGGAGGACCCTGCGTGGATTTCTGGAAATTCTATTTATTCCTTTCTAGCATGTTTCTCAACTTGGAATTAATGTATTTGTGCAGACAAATTACATAGCCCCTTTCTCTCCAGTATTGTGCCCCATGAATTCCAGCTGCCTCCATGGCCCTGAATTCTGACCTGTTTCCTTAGCACCCTACCCTGAGATCTGTAAAGCACTTCCAGGCTCAAGCTGTTTGTTTCCCTTCTCTCAGGGATCAGATTTTACCTGTTGTCCAACATCTGAAAGCCATTATTTCATATGTCTTGTCAAGTTTTATAAGTTGTTTAGGAGGATAGGTTTCTCTGTTGTGGCCAGAAGTGGAGTCCTTCCCACTTTTAGTTATTATTACTTTACCAGAGGGCCTCTATCTTGAAGAATCTCCGCCCTCACTTCCCCCAATACTGTAGCGGGAATTTGCTCTTACACCATACACTCTTGTGAAGTTTCTCTTACACCGAGGCCCTGAGTAGGACACATGGGGATGGACCAGAGAATAGGTCTATCATCAGAGATTAAAACCAAATGTACTATCAGGAACTGAAATAGTACTTGCAGCTATGTGGCTGACATAATCTAACACAGCCACAAGTACTGGATTCTAGACCATACACATGATAGCATTTTGGCCTATGTGCTGGGGTCATTTCTGATCTAATTTCTAATCAAACTTGATTTTATTAGTTACATTGGTTATGTTGGTTTTAGTTGGAATCACTGGAATCTATGCTCATTTCCATGTTCTTAAGTTAGAGAGACCTGAATTTATCAGGAAAGGACCTGGCTTTCCTATGTTGGAATAATCCTTCCAGGCACAGGGTCATGCAAGAACACTTATTTTCTTTAGTCATTTTAAGCACATTAATTTTGATGACATGAGCTAATAAATCTATTTCTATGCCCATTTCTTTGATATAATTTGAAGTGAGAAGTAATCACATATTGGTATCTATCATAAGGAAGTACCAACAAGAATGGACTCTTTCTGCCTGTAACATGACTAAGTGAAGAAAAATGCAATAAAATATGATATAAAGGGCTCAGAGGCTTTCAGTCATCTTTTTGCTTAATATATAAAAGAAAATATAAAAATTGAAAAAATTCAAGAAAAATAATTAGTTTATTTTCCTTCTTCATGGTTGGTAGGGACCCACTGGTGAGAAGATGTTCATTAGTAAGTTTTTGCTACAAAGAATGTTTGCTGGCATTGGTGAAGAATGTTTATCTTTGCTTGCAAATGATATTGCCTGTATCATGAAAAACTATAAGGAGAACACAAAAGGAAAACTTCCAAATTTAAATTTGTGCATTTATTGCAGTTCCATGTTTCAAGTGTCTAATGCCTATTAATGCAGATGCCATGATTTTCTTTTCTTCTCCATGATCATTTTTACTTGGATAACTTTGGAAAAGCGTTTGAAAGAAGATGAAACGTCTTTGTTTCATGACTGGTCTGTGGATTTACTGACTCTAGGCTTCTTTAGGGCCTTGAACTTTGAGAATTTCCTATCCATTTGTAACTTCAAATAATCTTTAAAAAACAAACCACTTTGATATTTCCTTTTTATTCTTTTGAGTGTGTGACTTTATTATGCTAATTGTTGATATAGATAGTAATATTGTATAATCATTTTATGAAGACCATAGAGTGGTTGCTATTATGCTGCTTTTACGGGGGAGAAATAAGAGGTAAAGAAGGATTTTGTGATTCCCCCAGTGTCACTCACTGACAATTAAGTGTTATGGCCAGAGCTGGAACTGAAACTAGAGTCTAGCAAGATGAGCACTGGTTGAATAGGAGCAGGGAACCTAATTGTGGTTGCAATCTTGTCCTCAGTTTAGGCCAATTCCTTATTTAGGCCTCATTTTCCTCATTTGTAAAATGCTGGGGTGGAATGGGTGAGCTCTTGGGTCCTTCCAGCTCTGAAATTTTATGGTCATTTGACTCCCTTAGGCTTTTCTCCTACAGTGCACTGCTTCCTTTAGCTTTTAGCTGGATATACCTGGATCACATTTGAGTTGCAGTCCTTAACTTCTGCTTGCACTCTAATATATTGTTTTGCATTTAAGTAGTGTTTCTGAAGAGGTTTTTTTTGTTGTTTTTGTTTTTGTGTTTGTGTTTGTTTTTGTTTTTAAAGGCATTCAGCTACCTAGCATACAGTAACTCTGTGATTTAGAAACAATCTGGTTGATATTCTCAATGTTCCTTTAACATTTTATTATTGTGTTATATACAATAATTGCAAATTTACCTATGCGTATGTAGTTCAACTAAAGTATGGAAAAAGCCGTCACTATATTTTCAAATAAGGTGGCTTAAAATAATTACATTTCTGTAATCTTGGGCCTTTTTCTAATTTAATGAGGGAGGGTTATCAATAACTTACCTTCCTCACAAAGATATGGTGATAGAATAGAAAACTAAATACTACTTAATTCCATGATTGTTTTACACTTCTGACCTTAAGGATATTAAGGTTGAAGCATTTAAAGATAAAATATGTGCTTCAATGTCTTCAAAATAATTTAAAGTAGAATTTCAAAATAATGCAGAAATTCAAAGACTACTGGACCTTTCAACTGGGTTATGAAATGCATACCAAAGTGTGGACTTTTTGGAGGCACTTCTGTACTTTTCCGTGACTGATAAGTCTATAATTTCCTACTAAAATGTTGTGATTTCAGTTTCAGAAAGTTGAGCTATAAATTGCTGAGATCTGGGATAAATGGCCAATTATATTAGAACAAATGTCTATTGTTTTATTCAGGGAGGAGAGTTCACTGTACTACTTACTTAGAGTGATCATTTCAAATTTTCTTTCAGAAGAAAAAGTCCATGCCACATTTGTGGAAATGGTTAAGTGACCACAGGAACGAAGAATTCAGGGATGATTTAGAGCAGATCATCATGAAGGCTTCCTGGCATGTGCATTTTAAACAGTACTGTGTTGTCTTCAAGTTTGCCAAAGTGTAATCTGTGAGCAATTGAGGCAAAATCAAAATCAGAAACCTAGGAGAGTAATATTGTTTTGGAATTGTCAAGCAAAAGACCTTGGTTTGGGTTGTTACGTCTGGAACCAAAGTGTCACATGTGGCATACATCATTTGAAATTTATTATTTTAACCTTAGACCTCCTTGTTGAAAATTTATGCTATTCAGTGCTTGCATCCCAGTATAAGCATTTTTATTCTACTTTAAGTGAGTCTGTGCCAGCTACATGGTGAGCATGGCAAAACCATAGCTTGGATGCCTGGAGTGCCCCCTCCATGGTTCACTCTTGCTGGCACTGCCAAACCCAACAGATTTGAGGGGGTGCTTAAAAATTAAGGCATGGCACCAGGTAATTAAAAACATTCCCTACACATCTGGAAGAAAACCCAATCTAGTCACATTCTCTGCTGAAAAAAGAAATCATCCCATGCTATTGCCAGGAGTTGCAGGAAAGTAAAAGTGGTGTCGTTTTACGTTTACAGAAGCATTTAGCATTTTCACAGAAAGACTTAAAACTTGTGGTTACAAAGTGTGAAATTCTTATTAAAATTCCTCATAAAATCAACAAAACACATATCTAGAGATTGTTCCAAGTCCTCCTTTCCTTCCATTTGTACACTGTCGCAATGATCCCACTGATCCATTCTATTCTCCATAGCAAACAAACCTATCCCACTTTCCCATTCATTGGTTGACTTACTCTAGCCAGGAAATTTTTAATTGTTTGCTATTCAAGGTAGGATCACCCACAGTGCTATGGCCTCCTTCATGCTGGCATGAGGCAAACTGTCCTCTGGGATTAAGATGTAGTGAACCTGGGCTGGTCATGACCCTAGTAGAAGAGAGAGAGTTGATGGCAGACAGTGTATATTTTTGCTTTTAAATCTAAACAAATATTTATAAATTGAGAATCTGATACCATTCCTTGTGCAGAATTTGAACATGCGGTTCAAAACTTACTTGCCAGCAATGGATTATATGTCCTCCAAAGTTGCATATCATTTTCAGGGATAATAATAACATAGTACTCTACTGTGTGTGAGGCACTTTTATTATCATGTTTACTCTTACAGTATTAGCTTATGGGGCAGATGGGGTAGGGATTATTTCCCCCACATTGAAAATAAAGATCCTGAGGCTCAGAGAAGTTAAGTGGTTTACTCAAAGTCACACAGCTTGTAAGAATAGGGCTAGCTCTCAAATAGGTCTTCTGACTCCAAATCTTATGTTCTTTCCATTAGCATGCAGTGCCTCTTATGTTTTTTATCCCTTCTTCTCACCAAAAAAATTTATTTTGGACAAGTTTTCAAAGCAATTTTGATGGTATGCATCAAGAGCTGTTGACATGGAGCAGGCAGCATGGAAATGAACAGCTTCTCAATCAAGACAGTGCTTGTCCTCTTAGAACCCCAGGACTGCTGAATACAGTGTGAAATGGTTTCATCCTGCTCTATTTGTCTAAGCTTGGCAATTTGCTTATTCCTCAACTACAGCACACATTTCTGTCTTATAATATAGGTAGTCATTTAAATGTATATTTCTAAATCTCAAATATAAGCTTCTGATGTGCAGTTGCCATCACATTCATCTTTGTATGAACATGTACCTTGCTCAGTGTCTTTCATGAAGTAAATGCTCAATGAATGTTCACGAAAAGAAACTGAATGAAGATCATCTGGCAGGATTCAAAGAGTCCAAATGTAGCTCTCTGTATGATCTATATCAGTACTGTCCAATATAACTTTCTGCATGGACAGAAATGCTTCATATTTGGGCTATCCGAGACTGTAGCCACACATGGCTAGTGTGGTTGGGGAAAGGAATTTTCAATGTTACTTAATTTAAAGTAATTCAAATTTAAAGAGCTGCATGTGACTGATGGTTACTGTATTAGACAGCACAGCTCTAAATTTTCCTACATTTGAACTTTGTCAGATCCCTAAAATCTGATTTTATTTAGGTCCTTCCATACTCTGATGGTTCATACTATGTTTTTGATGAGGCTGCACAGCCAGCCTTGGGCAAGATGAGGAAGGGATGTGTGGAGATTTTCTCTTCCACCTAAAGTAGGAGGTTTTTTCCCAACTTGAGGCCCTTGGAAAGAAGCTGGTGCTGGTTCTGAGTGTTTTCTGCAAAGCACAAGTGATTTGTTTCTTGGAGTTGCAAAGGGTTAGGGGGGCTCTAGAAGATGACATAGTGGGGATTACTTAGTTCTAGAGGCTCAGTGATATTTAGTCTGGGCCTATAGGAGAGAAAAGATCCACTGTTTTCTAAGAAAAGCAAATCTGCAGTCAGAAGAGAGAGGAGGGCAAGAGGCTAATGCTTGTTAATCAGATATCCTTACAGATAGTCTGAGTGGTGTTCCACTTGGGGTTCAAATCTTTAGGTTCTGTCTTTCTCCTTAACATGGAAGATTGTGTACATCACCCTTAACCATTAAGTTTTACATATCTTCTAGCTGTGAAACTTCTAAGTTCCTACTCTGAAGTTGTTAGCTTGGAATTAATGAAACAAACAAACAAACAAATGAACAAAAGCCCCCCCCCCCCCAAATCTCTCCCTCTCCACCATAGCAAAACAGAACCTGCCCAGGAAGAGAGAAATGCTGTTCATGCAGGTGGACCCTTTTGATCTCAGTAGCTTCTAAGAACCCCCATTCTTCATACTGTGGCTTCTGCTGACTGCTCTGGAGGATGCAAAAGGTTAAACAGAGAGCTACGCAGAAGTGAAATGGCAGCCAAGTGGGAGAGCTCAAGTGGGCCCTTAAACAGATGTCTGTGTGTTATGTGACTTAGGGCACACATCCTTTCTTAGGATGTAGACAGCATTTGAAAGGCAGATTTTGGGGATCCTCATGCTCTATGAGAAGAGAAACAAATATTTAGAAGAAGATGAAATATTTAGAAAGTGCATTGCTAACATTGATGTACTCACAGGTAGTTGCAAAAGCTACTTACTATAAATGAATACTAAATTTTAAGACTAGAACTGTAGAGTTAAGGATTTGCAACGTTATTTGTTAAGGAACGCAAGAGTGACTATTGTGATTCGAAGAGCAGAATTTGCCTTCGGAAGCTTGTTATTTAAGGCTGACAAAACGAGCAGACAGTAATAGTATGTATTGTGTATGAAGCTGGCACCTCAAATTGTGTTCTTCTTCCTTAAAAAATATGTTCAGATTAACGTTTTAACTTTCTTTCCTTTTCTAGTAGAGATGGGAGCTAAGAATTATCTGTCCCTTTAGGCACAGGATGTAGCAAAGCACAGAGAGGGAAGTGACCTGCCTAAGCTCAGAGGGCAATCATGTCTCTATCTATGTTAGCATTTGAACAGGAAACTTCAAACTAGGAGCCATCATGTGAGTCTTTCTCCTCAGGAGTAAGATGGTAGCTCTAATCTCCTCACAAGGTAAGGGAACTTGTCTATACAGAATACATAAATAAATGTACAAAAGGAAAAGAGCCCTCAGTCTGGTAAAGCTGTTGGAGAGAAGACAAATTAGCTCTGACTTTGGTTCTGATTTCCTGAACTCTGTGTGTGGTTTTACTTTTTTTTTTTTTTAGATTTATATATTTATTTGAGAGAGAGAGAGAGAGAGAGAGAGAGAGAGAAAGAATGTGTGCACATGGAGGAGAAGGGGCAGAGGGAGAGAGAAACTTAAGTAGACTGTGCTGAGCATGGAGCCAGACGGGCCTTGATCTCATGACCCGGGGTCACGATGTGAGCTGAAACCAAGAGTCAGGCACAACTGACTGTGCCATCCAGGTGCCCTGTGGTTGGTTGTTTTTGTTTTGTTTTGTTTTGTTTTCCATAATTTGTATTTGGGGAGGTGGGCAGGGAGATGGGTTAAATGGGTGATGGGATTAAGGAGGGCACTTATGGTGATTAGCACTGGGTGTTGTATGTAAGTGATGAATTATTAAATTCTACAACTGAAACTAATATTACATTGTATGTTAACTACTGAAATTTAAATAAAAACTTGGAAAAATTTTATTTTTAAGTAATCTCTATACCCTATGTGGGGTTTGAACTTACAACCCCAAGATCAAGTGTTGCATGCTCCACCAACTGAACAAGCCAGACCCACCTATTTTGTTTTGTTTTTAAATGAACTTTTTGTTTGGGAATAACTTTAAATGTACAGAAAAGCTGTAAAGATAATACAGAGAGTTTCCATATAATCTTTATCCAGTTTCCCATAATAATAACATTTTATTATTTATTTATTTAAAAGATCTTCTTTATTTATTTGACAGATGGAGATCACAAGTAGGCAGAGAAGCAGGCAGAGAGAGAGGAGGAAGCAGGCTCCCTGCCGAGCAGAGAGCCTGATGTGAGGCTCAATCCCAGGACCCTGAGATCTTGACCCGAGCAGAGGCTTTAACCCACTGAGCAGAGGCTTTAACCCACTGAGCTACCCAGGCACCCCAATAATAACATTTTACATTTGATTTCTTCAGTCTTGTAGTAATTTTATATGCATGTGTACCTCTTAAATAGAGTCTTGATTATAAGTGGGTTTGTTTCTCTCACTTCCTGTAGTATTTTTCTAAAATCTAATGCTAAGATAGAATAACCTACATAAATATTCAATAGTTGAACACTGGACATTTTGATCATAAAGTCATTGCTGGAGAAAGAGGAAGGAAGAAGAATATTTGATAGTGTGACAAGAGAAATAACTTTGGAATAAAGGAGAGCCTTTTCAGATAGCTCTCAGGTTGGAAGGTATTTTTCCTTTCAAGGAACCACTCAGGCTTTATACTGAGCAATAGTGAGATGACAAGGAATTTTGGAGTTTTCATGATATTTTATAGAATAAGTACAGAAGGAGATCTGCATTTCTCAAAATTCTTGGGTTCGTTCTCTAGTAAATAGAACCATTATTAACTGAGGACTGCAAAAATTTGGTTGATAATGATGTTCAACTTTCAACTTAGAACTTTGAGCAATTGCAGACTGAGCGAGAAATTTCTTCAGTGCTCACCAGAAATGAATTGTAGATCAGTGCCAAGGATATGAAAGTACACGGGACCCAGTGAGAAGATCAGTTATACCACTGAGCAGTGCCATTGATGAAGAGCACCTGGGAAGGACCAGGCCAGGTTTCTCTAGTCATTTAGTGAAGAGTGACAGACACAATATTGGACTAATACTACAGTTACGTTTCTTTATTATCCATGTTTGTTGAATTTACGTTAATATTTAAAGTTACTATGGAAGGAACCAGATGACATTTTCAATATCTGGCCATTTTGATTCACAAAAATGGCAATCATTCAACCTCATATCCAGTAAACTATATGAGGTTAATAACAAAAATTTTCACTTGGCTTCACTTCATATTTTGTTGTTCTTTGAACTTGGAAGTAAAGAACATCTATTGGGGCCTAGGAAAACCCAACTGACATTTGCTGTGAAAATACCTAGAATGGGCAGCAGATGAGCACAGAGCTTGACAAAATGAACTCTTCCTGTGTGCCAGATACTGCACACTTCCATAGTAACCATTTTATACTTTATTCCCAGGATCGAATTGGTTCTATGTATTTAGATTTGTGAATTTTACAGATTTAGTGGTACTCACCATTCTCTCCATCCCCCATCTAGAAGGTATATCTGAAAATGACTGTTGATCATCATATTTAATTTTCAACCATAAGGTGGCATCATATCACATTTTATGACAAAGAAGCAGGCTGTTTCTCTGTTCACTGAAATGACTAATGCTCTGAGTTG
Organism: Enhydra lutris kenyoni; assembly: GCF_002288905.1. Taxonomy (NCBI): domain Eukaryota; kingdom Metazoa; phylum Chordata; class Mammalia; order Carnivora; family Mustelidae; genus Enhydra; species Enhydra lutris. The sequence continues at coordinate 3,859,225 of NW_019154100.1, read as the reverse complement.
TGGGTGTAACATGTTATTGAATTTTGAAGTTTATAAGCAAATATTAGAAGCTGGCATCTTCATCTAGGAGTTTAACATTTTTTTCCTTATATTTGATCTTTTTATATTATGGCCAAGAACTTAGTAATAGAAGAAACTATTACTATATTAACTAATACTATGTTTTACCTCATTAAAATATGTAAGGCAGTTTCTTGCATATATAGAAGCTTCTCAAAAATATTCATTGCATGATTAAATTAAAATATTCCTTTAATAGGCCTTACCCTCAGGAATTCATTTTCTCATTTGTCAAGTTGAATTTACAGCACACTTTTATTGCTATGACCCATTTCTTACCAGAATAAGAAGCTTATTTTCATGGAGAAGTTAAACCCAACTGTACACATTTAATTTCCCTACTACCCTTTAAAAATACATTGCTTTTTTTTTTTTTTTTACTTAATTAGAAATGCCCAGGACTTGCAAATTACATAAATCTGCCAGTTTACTTTCTGTAGTTGCTTGACAGAAAATTCTGGTTTCATTTTGAAAAAACGAGTAAAAATTTTGTTTCCTCTTTCTCCACAGAAACTTTTTGTACCTTCATAGAAAACACTGTAAATGCTTTCCATACAAAACCTCCCTTTGTTCAGATGAAGTGATTTTGTTCTTGGAACTTTTTGTTTATAGTTTGTGGGAAGTTGGTGCCACTTGGCCTGCAGGGAACACTCCCACAAGGTGTGTTGCAGGGCACTTTAGAAGTCTAGTTAGGAATTCAGAGATTGCAGTAATATGTCTTTGGTCTCAACATTTCTCCACTTGGATCCCTTTATCATACTGACTGATTATGATCCCACAGCAACAGATTGAAAGTGAAAAAGTGTTAACCATTAACAAACAACAACTTTGTACTGTATAACCAGCTAGAAGGATGTTTCTATTAAATCGATTGAATGATTTCATGAGTTGAGGTTTGGCTGTAACCTAGATATTAAATCTCCCCCTACCTACCAAATCCCCCCCCCCACCCCGCCCCTGGTGCAGCTCTGCTTTAAAAATAACCATATTGTATTTCTTTCTGCTATCAACAATGTAGGCATTTTATCCTTCATATTTTCCTCTTAGAGCCAAAGTGAAAAGTCAAGATGAAATAAGGTAAAAAGTCAAAGTGAAACATGGAGGGTGGTATGAAACAGGGTAAGGGGATGTTCCAAAGGAGAGGGTTAAGAATGGCATGCCCGAGAACAAGATCTTGATTTAAGCTGAAGGATGGAGTCAGCGCCAGCCTTGTAAATGTGGTCTTGATTTGGGTCGGTAGAAGATAGGATGGTAATGTCCGGAAAGAATATTAGGGAAAGTGACTAGCCTGAGTGAAGGCTCTCTGTTGGGAAAGAGTTTCACATGTAATGGAGAGAAGAAATAGATGCAAGGACTCTGTGGCTAGAGCAAGGGGGCTGGGGAAAGGGTGCTGTGGGTGTGGTAAAGTTAATTAGAGAGGTATGCTAGAGTCACAGTAAGGAATTTTGGATACAATGGAAAGCAAGTGAAGTGTTATTTAGGGAAATTACCTGATCTTATTTACTTTTTAAAAAGTTATCACTCTTTTAAAAGATCACTCTGGTTCATCAACAGTGGAATAGAAAAATAAGTTGTGATATTCCATACAATGGAATGTTAAATAACAAGCAGAATGAACAAATTTGTTGCTTCCCACAACAGCATGAAACAACAGGTCAGCTCAAATATAAGATTGAGGGGGGGAAAGCCAAATGTAAGAAAGAATGCATTGTATGAGTTCATTTATGTGATTATTCTATTTCTTGATTTGAGCACTGTTACATGAATCTGTTCAGTTTGTGAAAATTCATCAAATTGTATATTCATGATTTGTGTACTTTTATGTGTGTATGTTAAGCTTAAAAGTGTTAAAAAAAAAAAGATCGGTCTGGCTACAGAAGAGGGAATCAATTATAGAGGAAGGTGGAAGCAGGGGGACCATTAGGAGGTTCCTAGAATTTTCCAGTTGAAAGATGATGACTTCAGCCAGGGTGGTGATGGAAATGAGAAGTGGATGGGTTTTAGATCTAATCTGTATTACAGCATAGCATGAAACTGTTGATATTTGATTACTTCTGACCACCTTTAAAGGTGACAATTTCTATGATTTAATCTACTAGGAATAGATTGTAGTGGCATCCTTGACTTGTTATTGTTCCTCTGTGAGGTATGCGAACTCTTGGTTTTATACATCTTTGTGATGTCAAGAATAAACACTTGGGGTTTTGCTTGAGAACAGATACTGAGTTTTAGTGGTTCCCTTATATTCAAATAACTACATTACTCTATGATGAGTTATAGGTTTTTTCTATATTCTCCATATTAGGATTTAGTATCAAAACTAGTAGTTCTTCACTTGTTCTTAGCCAAAAGGCCGAGAAACTAGTCGTTCTTAATGTAACTGACTTTAACTAACATTATTAGTATTAGGTCCTACTTTGCTGTAAAGATTGTGAAGATAGGCAAAAACTTACTTTGTTTTCAAAGTCAGGAGTTAACTGTTTGTGCTATCAGATAAAGTATAAATTGTTTATGAGCATATGGATGTTAGATACTCCAGGCTGATCAGCTTTGCTCCCTTCCCCCAATAACTAAGGTAGTTTTTGGTGTCTGTTTACATAGCCTTATGTGGGTTGTCAGATTTCTGAGGAGACGCATGGATCAAACAGCCCCTGACTGGCACAGTAGGGGTTTTGTAAGTTGTGAGCACAGAGGTGTCTTAGCTGAGCTGCTGAGATATACAAAGATGGCTGCACAGTGCATTCTGATCCTGTAGTCCTTTGTATTGTAACTGAATCTTCAGATTCATATCCATCAAATTGACATGTGATAGTCTAAGGAGAAAACAACCTTGGAAATGGTGTATTGAAAGTAATTTATTCCTTCATTTGTCACATTCTCAAATGATCTACATTTGAGCAAAGCTGTGGGAATATAATATCCATATTCTGGAAGTTGAGAGGGTTTAGGCAAATGTGTTTTAATTTTATTCTTTTTTTCTTAACATACATATATATTTTTCACACAAACATAAAAAGTAAAAGGAGAAGAGGCACATGACATTTGATATATACTTTTTTTTTTTTTTTTACCAGCTTTGAATTCATTTCCTCATATCAGAAAAGCATGCCTCCTGGTTAGTATTAGATTTTCAGAATGTACAGATGGAAAATAGTTAATGGAAATCACCTCAAATAGATTTATTTTGCATTGTGCTTCACTGAGTACAGGAATCATCTAGAAGTTTCTAATTTTTTCCCTGGAGACCATCACAAAACACAGTCCCAAAAAGAGGGGTGGGGTGGATGGGGAAACAATCTGCAAACACATGCTTGAAAGATGCCCTTTCTTGCCTAGTTGTAGAGTGAAATCGGTATCAACCTCCAGATTTGTTGACCTGTTGGTGAGATGGGAACTAAAACGTGAAAAAAACCAAAGTTTTCCTTGATGATAGATTTTTTCCCCCTCTTTCAGATGCAGCTAGTGTGAACAATCTAATGACTAGAAAGATCTTCAGACCTCTATATAGTGCTGAAGAATGTCATGTTGAGAAGGGGCATGCTTTCCCTGTATCATTGTGCCTTAATCTTCTTAGATTTTTCTACAAAGAAATCATATTAATCAAATCTCCTTTCTGTTATATGAAAGGTGCAGGCTGACTAATGCTCGACTTTGGGTGAAATTGGATACGGAAGAAAATCCTGACTTGAAATAATACCAGACTTTCTATAATCTTGTGTTGCTGGAGTCTTAGTTCAGGACTGTAATTTCCAGCTCAGGTTTTATGAAATCTAAGTCCTGTCAATGAGCCCAAGAGATACTGAACACTTCTGAGAGGCAACACAAAAGAAAAAAACCAACCTCCATCCTAAAAAACCGAAAACAACACAAAACAAAAAACCAATTTGAATATATTTAAACATCAAAAGAAATATTTGCTTTAAAAAGGTTTAACAGTAGGTTTTATGTATATCCAAATCAAATAAAGAGCAGCAATTACACATTACAAGTACAAAAAGGCAGAAACTGCAGTTCATGAACTTTGCTTGCTATAAAAAGGTAAAAGGTATCTAGCATGTAAGCTGACTTTTTAAGAATTCAGAATCTATAGATCTAAAATCTGGTCGCTTTTTCAAAATGTTTTTCTTGAGAAGCTATATACTTTCTTCAACAGTTCATCTATTAAAATATTTTAGAATCCTTTGGAAACTGTATTTTTGATCTTAACATATCTATGTTGAGTATCTTTGGGGGAGAGGCTGTACTTTTGTGAAAGTATGAAGTCACTAGGAATAGACAGCCCAGAAGTAAATCCATGTATTTATGGTCAATTGATCTTAGACAGGGGTGCAAGAATACACAAAGGGGAAAGGAGAGGGTCTTCAATAAATGGTGTTAGGAAAAATGATAATCCAGATGCAAAAGAATGAAATTGGATCCTTATTTTACACAATACACAAAAGTTAAATTGAAATGGATGAAAGATTTCAATGTAAGATCAAAAACCATAAAACTCCTAGAAGAAAAGATAGGGGAAACATTTCTTGACATTGGTCTTGGCAATGATTTCTTGGATATGACACCAAAAGCATAGGCAACAAAAGCAAAAATAGATAAATGGGACTATGTCAAACTAAAAAGCTTTTCACAGCAAAGGAAACCAACAAAATATAAACGTAAACTTTCAAATGGGATAAAATATTTGCAAACCACCTGTTAAGGTGTTAATATCCAAAACATACAAGAAACTCATATAACCCAATAGCAAAAAAACCCAACTGAACTAAAAATTGGGCACAGAGGCACCTGGGTGGTTCAGTAGGTTAAGCGTCTGTTTCTCGGTTTTGACTCAGGTCATGATCTCAGGGTGCTGGGATGGAGCCTTATGTCAGACTTTCTTTCTTCCCCTGCCCCCTCCCTGTTTGTGTGCACATGTATGCATTCTCTCTCTAATAAAAAAAAAGAAATCTTTAAAAAAATTTTTTAAAAATTGGGCATAGGAACTGAGTGGACATTTTGCTATAAGGAAGATACACAAATGGCCAACAGGTATATGGAAAACACTAATCTTTAAGGAAATGCAAATCAAAGCCACAATGAAATAGCACCTCATACTTGGTAGAATGGCTTTATCAAAAAGACAAGAGATAACAAGTATTTGCAAGGGTGTGAGAAAGCCATGAGAAAGGAGGAAATCCTGTCATTTACAACAACATACAGGAACCTGGAGGATATGGTAAAGTGAATAGGTCAGACACAGAAGGATCAAAACTACATGATACCACTTATGTGAGGAATCTGACCTGGTCAAACTCATAGAAGCATTTAGCTGTAGGGTCTACCTAGTTTCTTCCATTCTAAGAAGTTCCTCATCTTTTAATTTTTTTGGTCTTTCATGATCATGACTTTTTATTTTTTTAAAAAAGATTTTATTTGTTTTAGAGAGAGAGAGTGAGAGAGAGCGCACAAACGGGGAGAGGCAGGCAGAGGGAGAAGTAAGCTCCCCACTGAGCAGGGAGCCCGAAGTGGCACTAGATTCCCGAACCCTGGGATCATGACCTGAGCCGAAGGCAGATGCTTAACCGACTGAGCCACCCTGGTAACTGGTCATGACTTTTTTTTTTTTTTCACTGTCACCACTTTTATTCAGCACAGTACTGTAAGTCCTAGCCACAGCAATGAGGCAACAAAAAGAAACAAAGGCATCCAAAGTGGCAAGGAAGAAGTAGAACTTCTACTATTGACAGATGAGATGATACTACACATAGAAAACCCCAAAGACTCCCCCAAAAAACTACCAGAACTGATCAATGAAATCAGTAAGTTTGTAGGATACAAGATCAATATACAGAAATCTGTTGCATTTCTTTTTTTTTATTAATCATTTTTTAAAAATTTATTTCCAGCATAATAGTATTCATTGTTTTTGTACCACACCCAGTGCTCCATGCAATCCGTTCCCTCTCTAATACCCACCACCTGGTTCCCCCAACCATCCACCCCACCACCTCTTCAAACCCTTCAGATTATTTTTCAGAGTCCATAGTCTCTCATTGTTCACCTCCCCTTCCAATTTCCCCCAACTCCCTTCTCCTAACTCCCCATGTCCTCCATGCTATTTGTTATGCTCCACAAATAAGTGAAACCATATGATAATTGACTCTCTCTGCTTGACTTATTTCACTCAGCATAATCTCTTCCAGTCCCGTCCATGTTGCTACAAAACTTGGGTATTCATCCTTTCTGATGGAGGCATAATACTCCATAGTGTATATGGACCACATCTTCCTTATCCATTTGTCCGTTGAAGGGCATCTTGGTTCTTTCCACAGTTTGGCGACCGTGGCCATTGCTGCTATAAACATTGGGGTACAGATGGCCCTTCTTTTCACTACATCTGTATCTTTGGGGTACATACCCAGTAGTGCAATTGCAGGGTCATAGGGAAGCTCTATTTTTAATTTCTTGAGGAATCTCCACACTGTTCTCCAAAGTGGCTGCACCAACTTGCATTCCCACCAACAGTGCAAGAGGGTTCCCCTTTCTCCACATCCTCTCCAACACATCTTGTTTCCTGTCTTGCTAATTTTGGCCATTCTAACTTGTGTAAGGTGATATCTCAATGTGGTTTTAATTTGAATCTCCCTGATGGCTAGTGATGATGAACATTTTTTCATGTGTCTGATAGCCATTTGTATGTCTTCATTGGAGAAGTGTCTGTTCATATCTTCTGCCCATTTTTTATATGATTGTCTGTTTTGTGTGTGTTGAGTTTGAGGAGTTCTTTATAGATCCTGGATATCAACCTTTTGTCTGTACTGTCATTTGCAAATATCTTCTCCCATTCTGTGGGTTGCCTCTTTGTTTTCTTGACTGCTTCCTTTGCTGTGCAGAAGCTTTTGATTTTGATGAAGTCCCAAAAGTTTATTTTCGCTTTTGTTTCCTTTGCCTTTGGAGACATATCTTGAAAGAAGTTGCTGTGGCTGATATCAAAGAGATTACTGCCTATGTTCTCCTCTAGGATTCTGATGGATTCCTGTCTCACGTTGAGGTCTTTTATCCATTTCGAGTTTATCTTTGTGTATGGTGTAAGAGAATGGTCGAGTTTCATTCTTCTACATATAGCTGCCCAGTATTCCCAGCACCATTTATTGAAGAGACTATCTTTTTTCCACTGTATATTTTTTCCTGTTTTGTCGAAGATTAACTGACCTTAGAGTTGAGGTTCCATATCTGGGCTCTCTACTCTGTTCCACTGGTCTATGTGTCTGTTTTTATGCCAGTACCATGCTGTCTTGGTGATCACAGCTTTGTAGTAAAGCTTGAAATCAGGTAACGTGATGCCCCAGTTTTATTTTTGTTTTTCAACATTTCCTTAGCGATTCGGGGTCTCTTCTGGTTCCATACAAATTTTTGGATTATTTGCTCCAGTTCTTTGAAGAATACCAGTGGAATTTTGATCGGAATGGCATTAAAAGTATAGATTGCTCTAGGCAGTATAGACATTTTAACAATGTTTATTCTTCCGATCCAAGAGCATGGAATGGTCTTCCATCTTTTTGTGTCTTCTTCAATTTCTTTCATGAGTGTTCTGTAGTTCCTCGAGTACAGATCCTTTACCTCTTTGGTTAGGTTTATTCCCAGGTATCTTATGGTTCTTGGTGCTATAGTAAATGGAATTGATTCTCTAATTTCCCTTTCTGTATTTTCATTGTTAGTGTATAAGAAAGCCACTGATTTCCGTACACTGACCGTGCATCCTGCCACGCTACTGAATTGCTGTATGAATTCTAGTAGTTTGGGGGTGGAGTCTTTCGGGTTTTCCACATAAAGAATCATGTCATCTGCGAAGAGAGAGAGTTTGACTTCTTCATTGCCAATTTGGATACCCCTCATTTCTCCTTGTTGCCCGATTGCTGCTGCCAGGACCTCTAATACTATGCTGAACAAGAGTGGTGAGAGAGGGCATCCTTGTCGTGTTCCTGATCTCAATGGGAAGGCTGCAAGCTTTTTCCCATTGAGGATGATATTTGCTGTGGGTTTTTCATAGATAGATTTGATGAAGTTCAGGAATGTTCCCTCTATCCCTATACTTTGACGCGTTTTAATTAGGAACGGATGCTAGATTTGTCAAATGCTTTTTCTGCATCAATTGAGAGGACCATGTAGTTCTTCTCTCTTTTCTTATTAATTTGTTCTATCACATTGATTGATTTGTGAATGTTGAACCGTCCTTGTAGCCCAGGAACGAATCCCACCTGGTCATGGTGGATAATCTTTTTAATGTGCTGTTGGATCCTGTTTGCTAGGATCTTGTTGAGAATCTTAGCATCCATATTCATCAGTGATATTGGTCTGAAATTCTCCTTTTTGGTAGGGTCTTTGCCTGGTTTGGGGATCAGGGTAATGCTGGCTTCATAGAAAGAGTCTGGAAGTTTTCCTTCTGCTTCAATTTTTTGAAACAGCTTCAGGAGAATAGGTGTTATTTCTTCTTTGAAAGTTTGGTAGAATTCCCCAGGGAATCTGTCAGGTTCTGGGCTCTTGTTTTTTGGGAGGTTTTTGATCATTGCTTCAATCTCGTTACTAGATATCGGTCTATTTAGGTTGTCGATTTCTTCCTGGTTCAATTTTGGGAGTTTATAGTTTTCCAGGAATGCATCCATTTCATCTAGGTTGCTTAGCTTATTGGCATATAACTGTTGGTAATAACTTCTGATGATTGTTTCTACTTCCTTGGTGTTAGTTGTGATCTCTCCCTTTTCATTCATAATTTTATTAATTTGGGCTTTCTCTCTCTTCTTTTGGGTTAGTGTGGCCAGTGGTTTATCGATCTTATTGATTCTTTCAAAAAACCAGCTTCTAGTTTCATTGATACGTTCTACTGTATCTCTGGTTTCTACCTCATTGATCTCAGCTCTAATCTTGATGATTTCCCTTCTTATGTGTGGAGTTGGTTTGATTTGTTTTTGATTCTCCAGTTCTTTAAGGTGTAGAGACAGCTGGTGTGTTCTGGATTTTTCAATTTTTTTGAGGGAGGCTTGGATGGCTATGTATTTCCCCCTTAGGACCGCCTTTGCTGTATCCCATAGGTTTTGGACTGAAGTGTCTTCATTCTCATTGGTTTCCATGAATTGTTTCAGTTCTTCTTTGATCTCCTGGTTGATCCAAGCATTCTTAAGCAAGGTGGTCTTTAGCTTCCAGGTGTTTGAGTTCCTTCCAAACTTTTCCTTGTGATTGAGCTCCAGTTTCAAAGCATTGTGATCTGACAATATGCAGGGAATAATCTCAGTCTTCTGGTATCGGTTGAGTCCTGATTTGTGACCCAGTATGTGGTCTATTCTTGAGAAGGTTCCATGTGCACTAGAGAAGAATGAGTATTCTGTTGTTTTAGGGTGGAATGTTCTGTATATATCTATGAGGTCCATCTGGTCCAATGTGTCATTCAATGCTCTTGTTTCTTTATTGATTTTCTGCTTCGATGATCTGTCTATTTCTGAGAGAGGCATGGTAAGATCTCCTACTATTAATGTATTCATATCAGTATGACTCTTTATCTTGATTAACAGTTTTCTTATGTAATTGGCTGCTTTCATATTGGAGGCATAGATATTTACAATTGTTAGATCATCTTGGTGGATAGTCCCTTTAAGAATTATGTAGTTTCCTTCTGTATCTCTGACTACAGTCTTTAGTTTAAAATCTAATTTATCTGATATGAGAATCGCTACCCCAGCCTTCTTTTGAGGCCCATTGGCATGAAAGATGCTTCTCCATCCCTTCACTTTCAGTCTGGGTGTATCTTTAGGTTCAAAATGGGTCTCTTGTAGACAACATATGGATGGGTCCTGTTGTTTTATCCAATCTGCAACCCTGTGCCGTTTTATGGGCACATTTAGGCCATTCACATTGAGAGTGATTATTGATAGATACGTTTTTATTGACATCGTGTTACCTTTGAAGTCTTTCTTTCTGTAGATTGTCTCTATATTTCTGTTCAATGCTATTCTTAGGATTTTTCCTCTTTTATAGAACCCCCCTTAATATTTCCTGCAGTGTTGGCTTGGTGGTTGCATAGTCTTTTAAGCCTTGCCGGTCTTGGAAACTCTTTATCTCTCCATCCATTTTGAATGTCAGTCCTGCTGGATAAAGTATTCTTGGCTGCATGTTCTTCTCATTTAGTGCCCTGAATATATCTTGCCAGCCCTTTCTGGCTTGCCAGGTCTCTGTGGACAGGTCTGATGTTATTCTGATGGGCTTTCCTCTGTAAGTAAGGAGCCTCTTTGTCCTAGCGGCTTTCAAGAGATTATACCTACAATTATGATTCCTCAATTTGACTATCAGGTGCCTTGATGTTTTTCTGGAATCCATAATCTTGGGTGGACACCGTTCAGCCTCTAGTACATAAACGCTGGTTCCATTCGCGAGATTGGAGAACTTGTTCCACTATATCTTCTAGACTTCTTTCTTTCTCCTCCCCTTCAGGGATTCCAATAATTCTGACGTTGGAACGTTTCATGGCATCATTTATTTCCCTGATTCTGTTTTCATGGTTTCTAAGCTGTTTGTTCCAGGCTTCCTCTTGATCCTTTCTCTCTGTTTGTCCTCCAGATCACTAATTCTATCTTCTGTCTCAGTTACCCTAGCTTTGAGAGAATTTAGATTGGAACTCATTGAGAGCATTGTGAACCTCAGCCCTGGTAGCTTTTAGCTCTGCCCTAACATTGTGAACATCCTGTCTGGTTGCTTTCAGCTTGGCCCTAATGAATTCTGTTTGGTCATCTATGGCTTTCTCCAACCTAGCTATTGCCTGGATAATTGTTAGCCTGAATTCTCTTTTTGACATATTGTCTATGTTGATAGCCGTTAGCTCTGTTGCAGAAGGTCCATCCTCTGTATTTTTCTTCTGTTGGGCATTCCTCCTCCTAGTCATTTTGGTGAGAGATGACTGAACAGATGTAGCTGGTTGTATTGACCGTGGTGCAGTCTGGGTGCACCCTGGAACACTTCTGCCCACTGGCGTCTTCTGCCCCTGTAGAGATCCAGATGTGTATAATTCTGATCTCAGGCTGATTTCATGGGTGATCGGAGTTCTTTGGTAGGTAATTAGCTCACTTTAGGGTACAGGTTGAAAAGGCGCCTCCTCCTACTTCCCCGCCATCTTGTTCCCCCTCTGGTCATGACTTTTTAAAAGTATTGGCCAAGGGGTGCCTGGGTGGCTCAGTCATTAATTGTCTGCCTTTGGCTCAGGTCATGATCCCGGGGTCCTGGGATGCCTCGCATCGGGCTCCCTGCTCCACTGGAAGCCTGCTTCTCCCTCTCCCTCTCCCCCTCCCCCTGCTTGTGTTCCCTCTCTCGCTGTCTCTCTCTGTCAAATAAAAAAATAAAATCTTAAATAAATAAATGAATAAATACATAAAAGTATTGGCTAATTATTTCATTAAATGTCCTTCAATTTGGGTTTATTGGATATTTCCTCATGATTAAATTCAGGTTTTGCATTTTTTGCTAAAATACCTTAGAAGTGTTGTTAGTGCATTTTTAGTGCATCACATTAGATGCACTTGATTTGGATTTTTCCATCGCTGGTGATGTTAACTTTTAGTATTTGTTTTAGGTGGTATCTGCCAGGTTTTTCTACTGTAAATATGCCTCTTTTGACTTTGACATTTGAAAATGTAATTCAAAAAGTATACTGAACAAGAGTAAATATATACAGTCCCTCAACACCACTTACTGGATATACAGTTTTATTTGTTAAAGAAGTCTCATTCATTTGCTATCAAATGACATTTAGAGGGAATAAATTTTCTGTTTTTCATTATGTTTTACCCTGAATTTTAGCATCTATTAATTATACTTGCTGAGACATTTGTAAGAGCAGGTGTTTGCTGTATGGTGATTTTCTATTTCTACTATTTCTTCTATAGTTACTAATGGAATTCTATAGCAAGGAAAAGATGTCATTGTTTATATCAGTAGAGACTGCATGAATTCTTATATCTAGAGTTATAATCTAGAGTTATAATCTATTACTATAATTATTTACTTTGTTGCTCAAATGTTCTTCAAATTGGCCATTGGGAGACTCCTCAAGCTTAGAGACCACATTCTTAACTACTACTTTAAACTCCTTCTTTATAGTTGTGCTCATTTACTTCAGATAGGCCCTGTGCAATCCTGTTTTAATAGGTTCTCATTTACATGAATAATAGGTGGCTTATTTTGGCATCTGGATATGATACTATGTCCTTTTTTTTTTTTTTTTAAAGCAATTCCTAATCTCTCATACCCCAGGTTTATCTGTCACTCTCTCACAATTTTTGCTACAGACTTCACATATGGACATTTTTCAACTTCAAAGACTATTCATAAATATCCTATACAGGCAGTAAGGATTCAACTATTTTCAGTATTTTTATCTTCAATTTGATTAATTCAACAAGATTTATTTCAAGGCACACTGAAGAGAAAAAAGAATAAAACCTATTTTCTGATCTCAACTAACTTGCTATCCAGTGGGGGAAACCAGACATATATGCAATTATGATGTAAGTGATGTGATAACTATTTGCTATGGAAACATAAAAAAAAGCTGCATTTCATTCCAAGTTAGGGGTGGGTTAGGGTGATGGAGGGAGAAGGGCAAGGAAGTGGGGGCATGTGAGATCTTCTCTGAGGTTTACCAAATGAGGATAAAAGATATGAATGTTAATCTGAAGAAAAAGTCTGCCAGACAACTCATTTCTTTTGACATTTGGTCTTTATCTTCATTCTTTTGAGACTATGTTTCTTTAGAGTTTCAAAAATCCTGAAAACTAAAGGTCAAAGAGGCTTACATTTTTACAGCTAATTGCAGAGACATGGAACTGATGGTGACCTAGGGGTGATAACCTAGGGGTGTAATGAGAATGGGTTAAGTTTATATCACTTTGCACTGCAGTGTAGTCCAGTCGTGAGAATGGGGAATCAGAGCAAGCCTGGGCTGGGAATGTCTTATAAAACCCACTTTCCGGGGCGCCTGGGTGGCTCAGTGGCTTAAGCCTCTGCCTTCGGCCCGGGTCATGATCTCAGGGTCCTGGGATC
>NW_019154100.1:3816550-3846003 GCF_002288905.1 Enhydra lutris kenyoni | reverse complement strand
CTGCCTGCCTCCCTGCCTACTTGTGATCTCTCTCTCTCTCTCTCAAATAAATAAACTAAAAAAAAAAAAAAAAAAAAACCAACAACCCACTTTCCTCCCTTGCTTTTCACTTCTCTTGGCAAAAGTAGAACCACCTCTCCATGTTATCTAGCTGGGTTCAGAAAGAGCTTCTGTCATGATATCCCTTTTCCAGTTATCTAATCAGGGAACAGGATGACAAATTCCAGCACAGTGGATTGCATTTCTGAGTAATACGCAAGTATCAAGAGACAGTTTTTGGAAGGTGATGATGGTGGTAGTGGGGACTCTTGCAGTGCTTTTGTGTAAATAATTGCCTCTTTTTGAAGTAGCTTTTTTCTTTTAGCATGCAATGCAACTGCTGCTGGGATCCCCTTTTTTCCCACTGCTTTTGGTACTTAAGGCCTTTGTAGCTTCTGAGCACTAGGGGTGAGGCTATTTGGCTCCTAGAGGGTCTCTGTTGAAGTTTTTGATGCCTCAAAATTCTTCAGGCCCGAGGCCTGCCAGAGAGCAGGGCAGAAAACATAGCAGCCTGGGTGAATGAATACTCAAGTGAGTTTCAGAAGGAGAAAACTAGCTCTCACAATCTGGTGGAGAATGAAACAGAGAAAATGCCATGTGCTTTTGTGCAGAAAATAATAGTGAAACTAATTAGCATTACAGAGATGTGGATATGTGGGTATAAATTTCCAAAATTATAACTGAATAAAAGGTGAATTTAATACATATAAAACCCTTGAAAAAGGACTGGCTCTGAACAACTTCTGAAAATTATTTATTTATTACTAAATGATTTCTATAATGCTGGCACCAAGAGATTCAGGACTTATCCACTCTTATAGTCTTCTTATGAGGAACATAAATACTTAGAAATATGCATATATGTATGTAATGGCTTTTCTATATATAATTCATGTTCACATGTATAATTTATATTCCAACCAAGAGTGTTTGTTTGGATGGCTTATTTGTGATTTGATAAGTGAAAAATCCTAAAAATATTTTTATAAGAGAATTGAATCTCATTCTGTATTATATGCCTTCTTATTCAGTAAACACAGAGGGTTAAACATATACTTGATTTGTAAGACCAAAGAAATCAAGGACAGACGTTCTCCCAAAGTTTCCATCAAGTGGTTTAAAAATTGTTATTGACTTTAAGTCCTGAATTGAAGTTCTTTTGTTAAACATATGTGAGTATACATGTACACACACACACACACACAAATACAAATACATACTAATCTGAAAGATGAGCTGGAAATGAGCCTACGAGAAAATAATGACTCAAAAGTGTTAATGTTATATGATAATGTTATAACATTATCAAAAGTAGTGCTGCATCTGTGGAGTAGTTTTACCTTCTATTTGTATCACAACCACCTTTGAGAAGTCCTTTTTGCTTGGGGGGTACATCAAGAGCAAGAGGTTGCTTCATTCTTTGTTCCTTAGAGAGTTAGACTGTTTGGCCAGAGTTATGGAAAACGGATTATGTCACAAGTGAAGTTATGGTTTCAGGACTGCATCCAAATATTCCAGCTCTGGTTATAGGGGTAAAGAGCTGAGGATTCTTGAAGCAGTCTTTTTGGTCAAACAATTTAACAGGCAGTGCGTCTGGTGCCAGTGATTCCATTTCTAAAGGATTTGTCTTTGAAGTGTTTGTTCCTCAATATGTTTTTCCAGCCAAACATATGCCTGTGATTTGAAATCAGCTTAAGAATTTTCTTTCACACTTTAGTGTTCATGTTTAGTTTGCTGGCATTAAAAGACACAAAATAAACTTGTTTAGTTCCTCAAATCCCTACAGTGATTTTGCAACTAAGGGTAATTCTCAAGGGTGGAGTTTAGTTATCTCTGACTCTACATACACTTTTTAAAGTTGTTTTTTCAATAAATTTATTTCTGTTGAAGGGTTAAAGGAAAATGTGCTCAAGCTTGCATATACTTTGCATCTAATAGTTTTTTTTTTTTTAAAGATTTTATTTATTTATTTGACAGAGAGAAATCACAAGTAAGCAGAGAGGCAGGCAGAGAGAGAGGAGGAAGCAGGCTCCCTGCTGAGCAGAAAGCCCAATGTGGGGCTCGAACCCAGGACCTGGGATCATGACCTGAGCCGAAGGCAGCGGCTTAACCCACTGAGCCACCCAGGCGCCCCGCATCTAATAGTTTTTTTTTTTAAGAAAATTATTTCTTAACTGTTAACTATTGTCTTAGTAGTTTAAAGTTTTTAGTTTGCCAGGGAATATAGGTGTTACTCCTGATGAGCATTATATCTGGCTATTGCCTCCAAACTCTACTCATTGGATTACTTCTTGAGAATTCATTGAATGCATGGGAGCAAAAGATTGAAAACACTGAGATCTCTGTTTTCTGCCTTGTTCTAGAGAGACAAGACTCATGTTTGATAAGATGTGTCCACTGTAGGCGAACTGCCTATTATTTTGTTGGTTTTGTGAATGCTCATCAGGATCCAATGTTGAATGATAGAGAAAGAGGCCAAAGTAAGAGCATCAAGCTCATTAGAATAACTGAGATGAGATCACTTGGGAAGGAACCAAGGGGGGGTATATTCTAAAACCCCGGCTTCAAAAGTAGGACTTAGGTTTTCTCTTCCAGGGAACTGATTTTCAGATCCTGAAAGACCAATTCTGACCACTAGAGACCTTTCTAAAGCCATTCTCTTCTTAAGTATGGAAAATCCTAGTCACACACTGCTATGGACTGCATATTTGTATCCCCCCCCCCTTCAAATGCTGAAGCCCTAATCCTCAATGTGATGGTATTTAGAGGTGAGGCTTTGATAGGTATTTCAGGTAGAGCTCTCATGAATGGTCTTTATAAGAAGAGACAGGAGAGAGATGATCTCTTTCCACCATTTAAGTATTCATCAAGAAGACAGCCATCTGTAAACCAGGGAGAGGGGAATCACCAGATACCAAATCTGTTGGCACCTTGATCCCAGCTTCTCGAACTGTGAGAAATAAGTATTTACTGTTGAAGCCACCTAGTCTATGGTATTTTGTCACAGCAGCCTGAACTGAGACACACAATTCCTTAGTAAAAGCACCAGAGTTTACAGATAAAAAGGTTATGAATTGTTTGGGTACTACATGTTTAGAAGTCCAGACCTGGTTGTTTCAGTTGGTGTTATTTCTTGGATTTAGGTAACTTAGAATACCCCTTTATCCAGATCCTTTTTAAGTACTCACCTGAATGAGGTGATTCTGATGCCTTGTGGCTCCAGTGATAGGTGGCACCTTGTTTGTTTCCTGTGATGAAATCACTGTTGCTCTTGTGAATGGTCATTTGGATTCAAAGGCTGGAGGCTGGAGAAAGAGAGTGAAGTAGGAGCAGGTACCTTTCACCCAGCAGACTGACTTACCTTAAGAAGTCTACTAGGTTCTCATTTCCTCTCAGTGGATCTTCATTGTGCTCATTGGGCCCATTGACATCTGAAACCAAGATAATAGACAGACTATGATGGATTCCTCTAGTTCATTGTACCTAAGTTAATAGCTTTGTCCACTTCTCTAGGCTCAAACCTTGGAAGGCTAGCACTTTCAGAGTTATCACATTTATTATGGGTACTTTTAAACATACAGTGTATACTTAAACATGAGTTTCATTTGGTCATAGAGCTGATGTTTTAGGAAAAAATTGGATTTATTTTTCCCATTTTCTTCCTTTTTGATTTTACATTATCTCAATTTTCTTTTCAGCTAAATCAGACCCCTGTACCATGTACTCTTCTTTCAAAAGACAGCCAATTGCCATGATTGTCAAATTTGGTGTGGAGGTTGCTTCTACAAGAGGTTGTCTTAATTTATGACATTTAATCATTCAACTCACATTTTTGCTAACTTCTTCTATGTGCTAAGCTTTGTGTGAAGAGGTAATCAGATAATAACAAATATGTTATGGTTTTGCCCTTAGCTCATGATCTAGGGAGAGACATGGCATATTAACAATTAACTAATACATTAATTGCTATATTAGTAGCACAAATGAAGTCCTATAGGAACACAGAGGAGCTTTATTCTTCTGGGAGACTGAGACCAGGCAAAGATCCCGGTGGGAGACAACATATGTATTATATCCAGATGTATGTTACTATGGTAACTACAGTCTCAGCTTTGAAAGACTGAGGGTTGGTCCAATCATGGTGGCCCAACCTGTTAAGTGTATTTTTGTTCTCTACTAATTGCAACCTGAGTCACTATGTAACATTTTATTTTACTAGAAATGGAAATATTGCATTAAACCTTTGTAATGTACTGTATCACATCCTAAGAATGAAAGAGGAAGGAAAGCAGATGTTGAGGGATATGGCCACTAAACAAATTAAGCTAAATTTTTCTTTCTTTTCTAATGCCTACCTCTTTACAGCAGAGACTTTGAAGGAAAATTGGTACAGTTTTCTAGTTGGAATGATAATGTTAAGAAAGACAGAGATGGAGAGAGAAGAGAAAGAAGAAGAAAGGAAACATTATAGTTTCAGAATTTCCTTATAGGACAGGTTCGGGGTGGCTGTCAGGAGAGGGGAACAGAGGAATTTCTTGTAGTATATGAGTAACCACCCAGTGGTTTTATTTAGGGTTGTATGTTTATTTGGGTGGCTTGGAAGGGGTTATTTGACATTTTTGGTGGGGGAAGCTCTCAAGTCATTCCTTGTTTCCACTGGTGATAAGGTGCTCAGGAAAAAATGCAAATACCTTTATTGGGAGGTAATTTATTAAAAAGCATTTTCATACAAAGGAATGTTATTCAATTTTAGAATTGAAACCCTGGAATAGAACTTTAGAAAGTTCTGACATGTAGATTTGTTTAAAGGAAATTTACTTGACTCCAAAAGAATGCAATATCTTATCCTTGATATAATTTAAAAAGATGAGTTTAAGTAGTCCAAGGAAACAGTTTCTCTAACCTCAGGGAAACAGAGTAAGGTAGTGCCCAAATAAAACCACAATTATCCACTTGTCTTACTAGCCCACTCCCTGCTCCATGTTTTTTGTCTCAGTGCCCACAGTGCTAAGGAAAAATAGAAACCTGTTCAAGTGTGCCAGAGGACAGTGCCTTTAGAACTCTCCTGAGAGCCAACTGGTTAGATGAATCATTAAATGTCTCTCCACTTAGTCTGCTTAGTGCTGCATTGCTCTGGATCATATCCACATTCCTACCTTTGACTCTAAACCAAAGTTAGGACTTGGCTTGTTCCTTTTGGCACACTTTCATATCGTGAGCACATTTTGTGATATGTCCATCTACACCGCTATCTAAATAAAAGCAGACTTATGGGGAATGTGGTTGAGAGTTCACTTAAGATCCTTCACAGGCTCCTGCCTGCCACTTCTAGATTGGCAGCCACAAATGAGGTTAATCATGACTGTATTAAATACAGTAGAGTGGTCTGGTCATACATTACACCTGGGAGTGTTGAGTCCTGCTCTGAATCAAATGTCTGGTACTGTTTTGGTGACTTGAGCTTTAGCTGTGTTGATTTGTCAGGGGAACAAGTCAACGAATCTTAGCTAAATAGTTTGTGGTATATTATTAGGAATGTTAGATAAGGCAGTTTCATGTAACTCCTATCATGGTGCATTCTTGGATTGAAAATAAGCCAATCTCTCAACAGTTTGGAGAGAAAGACTTAGAACTGGCCCTTTGAAAACTATGAGAATGAAAATGATTATGTGGAGACACTTGGAAGAGTACCTCTATGTCCTCCAACTTGCTAATGTAAAAAATATAAAAGATCTAGATGTTTGCTATTAAAATACAAATGGGAAATATACCACCAATTCTAACAGCTGAAGATCTTCCTGCTATTTCCCAGATGGTTACCTAAGTTATTGAAATTGTAACTGCTTTAACTTGATGTGTTAACGTATACTCTGTAAACCATATGGAACCCATGACATTCCCAGTCTGCAATCAACAGTAATATTAAGAAAGGAGAAAAAAGGAATTGTTAATATTGATAAACATTTTAATTAATGCCCATTAAAAAAAAAAGGCAAACTCTTGTATGGGCATGATTCATTATCAGATTTTTAGAGGGCAAATCTCCAGAGAACCACATGTCAGTTATTTAGAAAGCCTTCCAAGGACGAGTCATCTACTTAATATCTTGCATAAAAGCAATGGTGATTTCATCAGGACTGTTGGAGAACACAAAATGATGTATCATAAGTAATCTTAATCTTTAATTAATAATGAAAGGGTAACAGTCAAATGGTTTTGCTGTTATTCAACTATTATGATACAGTCAGTTAATTGCAACTTATGAATAGAGGTAAAATTTCCAGCCCTAAATTATAAATGATGTTGAAATGTGGCTTCATTATTTAATGCTGGGTAGCTGTTAAGCTTTGCCAACAGCAGAGCTCAACTTTTATTTTTGTTTTAATTTTATTTATTTCTTTTTTAGAGGGGTGGAGATGGGCAGAGAGAATCTCAAGCAGGCTCCACACCCAGCACAGAACCAGAAACCAGAACCAAGCACAGGGCTTGATCCCACAACCCCAAGATCATGACCTAAGCTGAAATCAAGGGTCAGGTGCTCAACCAACTGAGCCACCCAGGTGCCCCTCAAATTTTAGTTCCCAAGGAAGAGCAAACATACCCACTATGCAGTATGCCACTTTGGATGCGCATTTTTGCAAATTCTATTCTTTTTTTTTTTTTTTTTTTTTAAAGATTTTGTTTATTTATTTGTCAGAGAGAGAGAGAGAGAGCAAGCACAGGCAGACAGAGTGGCAGGCAGAGGCAGAGGGAGAAGCAGGCTCCCTGCCGAGCAAGGAGCCCGATGCGGGACTCGATCCCAGGACGCTGGGATCATGACCTGAGCCGAAGGCAGCTGCTTAACCAACTGAGCCACCCAGGCGTCCCTGCAAATTCTATTCTTAAGTTTTCAAGTGAGGGCTCATATATTTACTCTCATGGTAAGGGTTGTTGTTTGACTTTATAGGAACAGAAATTTGGTTATCAAATTCTTTACATCTTTACAATTTGTTTTTTTATTTCACCACAAAAAGAAGTGGATAGGCAGCTTATGCATTTCACTTGATCATGTATATTTACCCTTTGGAAGCAGGTCTGTTCATAGAACTACTTCTGTTCAGTAAAAAGCAAATGGCCTGCTCTTCAATAGCTGGATAATTAGTATTAACTGGAGACCCCCAAAAGACTGTTCATTTTTAGATTTTACTTTTTTTGAGAGTTTGGACACCCTTAGGTGTTGTCCAGGTAGAATCCTGTAAGAAGAAATTTCTGTCATACTTCTAAACGAAGCTTTCTCAGAATTTAGGAGTACATGGTACTATTTAGACATGGTTTTGCCTTTTCAGCAAAATGACCCCTGGGACTTAAATGGGTCTTTCCTCTCTCTATCCTTATAGGATCTATTTTATAAACAAATATATAATACG
Organism: Enhydra lutris kenyoni; assembly: GCF_002288905.1. NCBI lineage: Eukaryota > Metazoa > Chordata > Mammalia > Carnivora > Mustelidae > Enhydra > Enhydra lutris. Next base: position 3,838,558 of record NW_019154100.1, on the reverse strand, counting down.
AAATTCCTCACTATCATAACCTCAGAACATTTGAATAGATTGTCAAAAGAATTTGTGGAGATGTTCAGGAGCTTAAGCAACTTCCTAGATGACTTAGATATTCAGTCGCTTAAAAGCAGATTATATCTAGAAATTCTTCTGCTATGATATTAACATTATACATGAACCTATTCTTCAGAGATGAGAAAAGTTAAGATAATTAACTAAAATATTATTTTATCGCTTAATAGCACTCAGGTTCTCCCTAGCCCTGAAATGTTTTATCCACTTTTCTGATCATTCTGTTTCTGGATTGTGTTAAGCCTAACTGTTATTCTCATTGCTGAATTCCCTGCTGGGTACCCTGGTTTTCAGACAATGACATACACCAGACCATTATGTCTAATATAGTAAAAAAAATTTTGGAAGGGTAGTTCAGAGTGGGAAGGGAAGCGAGCAAAAGGAAAAAAGTGTATATTTTTCTTATTTGAAAATGTAATGTGTTTTGATTGTATAAGCCTTCAAAAAGATAAAAAAAGTATGAATCACAAAACAGCTTTCACTTCTAAGATGCATGTATAATTAGATAAAATTATTTGAAATATATGGACAATCTCTTACTTAAATTATGAACATTGCATTATATATATATTTTAACCTAGATACGACCACCTCAGTTAGGTGGCCCTGAGGACACAGAACATGCTATTTTCTATGTTAATGTCCTTCTATCACTTATGTTCTTTCATCACTTTCTTCTTTTAGTCACAGACTTAATTGTTGCCTTTGCAATTATCCCTTCCTAGGCTGGCTCCTGTCTGGGATGGCAGGTAGGGACCATGGGTTAGTACACTGGGGAAGAATCTGTGGAAGAAGAATTGATGGGGTTGAGAGGCAACTGGAGTGAGAAGAGAAGGGTACAATCTCTCTATACACTCTTTTCCATTCCCTTCCATTCTTATATCCTAATTTTAGCTATATCTTCAATTAGTACCTCTACTGAATGTCTCTCAGATCTATTTCTTTAGAATATCTTTCTGAAACTTCCAGTTGTCTTCTGGGCATTTCCACCTAAATGTCCAAGCTCCTGAAACATGATACACAATATTTCACCCTCCTTCCCAATCACAGCTTTTCCTCTCAACTTCCCACTTGTGTTAATAGTAGCACAGTTAAATTAGTTATTGGTCTTGAAGTTTGGAAGCCAGTTTTCAGTGGCAATTTTCTCTTATTTGTCCATATCCAAATAGTTCTTAAATCACATTCTATTGGTTTTCATCAACATCTTTTAATTTGCTCCCTTCTTTCCAATTCTGTTGTGACCTCCCCACCACGTTTGAGTTCTTACTGTATCTTTCAATAGCCTTCTAATTGATTTCCCTATTTCTAGTTTCTTTTCCTTTTAAATGGTCTAGCACAATGACACAAAGCTAATTGTATGACTTATAATTTAATGGCTCCTCATTAGATAGTCAATAAGTACTTATCTTTCAGCCTAACATTTATTGATTGTCTATAGTTGGACCCAAATCTAAAATATCCATGTAATTTTCCTATACTGGAGACTAGCAGTGAAACATAGACTTTCCAAAAAGAAAAACAAACTTAAGAGAATTTGTCATCTGTATCTACATAATAAGAAATACAAGAACAATAATCAATGATGAAGCACAAAATTATAGGAAGGAATGAATATCACCAGAATGAGTAAATATAAAGAATGCTGATTATTTAAAAAAAAATGTCTCTTGGGTTTTAACATGTAGAAGTAAAATATATGGCAAGCACAAAGAGCAAGAGGGAGAAAATGAGTTATAAGATTAGTGCATTATTAAGGAAATAGTAAAAGTATGAATTCAATTCATAATAATTGAAGAATTATGAATTATGAAGATGATGTTTAGGAAACTCATGTATCTTCTGCAGGACAGGAGTTATTGTTTAAGGCTTCTTAGGACCACTTTTTTTTTTTAAAGATTTTATTCATTTATTTGATAGACAGAGATCACAAGTAGGCAGAGAGGCAGGCAGAGAGAGAGGAAGGGAAGCAGGCTCCCTACTGAGCAGAGAGCCTGACATGGGGCTCGATCCCAGCAACCTGGGATCATGACCTGAACTGAAGGCAGAGACTTTAACCCACTGAGCCACTCAGGTGCCCCAGGACCACTTTTATTACAGACATTGGATGGCTTCCTGTTTGTGGTGGGTAGTGATGAAAACCTTGTATTTCTGTCAGAAAATGTCACATGATCCTTGCAATATAAGCAAGAGGACCTAGACAACACAAGTGTCTGTAATATCTTACACTAGAGGAAAGAAAGGATTTTCTTAAAGATTTATCAAAATTTACAGTAAGCGAAGTTGCCTGAACAAATGAGACCCAGAGACAAAAAGGCCATACATTTAATTGCCATATTTTGACAAAAACACCACATGATATTCTGGAAGACATAAACACTAGTCCTGAAATGCACCAGAAATATGAAATAATGTGGGGCTCTGCCCTGTCTCAGCTTCTGGCTATGACTGGAGGAAATGGAAGAGATATTGTAGTCTCTAGGGCAACCTCCTGAATAATCATACATAAAGGCAATAGAGGAGCTAAAGATGGAATAACATAAAATATTTGATTAGTCCAAAAGAAGGCAAGAAGGCAGGATAAAGAATAAAAAACCAGATGGGACAAATACGAGGGAAATATCAAGTATATAAGTATTTATATCAGTAACGATAGTAAATTCACTGGACTAAACACTCCATGTAGAAGGCAGATACTGTCAGATTAGACAAACTGTGTCCTATTTATAGGAGACATTCATTAAATAAAAGGTCATAGATAGGTTGATAGTAAAATGATGGAAAAGATACCACATGAACACTAACCAAAGTAAGCTAGTGTGGTTGTAATATCAAAGTAGACGTCAATGCAAAAAATATTACTAGAAAAAAAAAAGAGAATTCTTAATGCTGAAAGGCACAATTCAATAGGAAGAAAACAACTGTGCATAATATAACTTCAAAATACAGAAAGCAAAATTATAAAATTAAAATGACAGATATTAATACCCTCTTGCAGTTATCGATTGGCACATGTACAAAAAACTAGTAAGAATACAGAAGATTTGAACAACACCATTAAACACCTTGACCTAGATGGCATTCATAGAACACAGCCTACAAAAACTGCAGAATGCCCATTCTTTTCAAATGTTCTTGGAGTATTTATAAAAATAGCCTATGCTAGGACATGAAACAAGTTTTATCAAATTTCAAAGCATCCTACAGAATATTCTTTCACCAGAGTGGAATTGAAATAGAATTCAATAATATGATAATAACTAGGGGCATTGCAGTTGGTTAAGTGTTCAACTCTTGGTTTCAGCTCAGGTCATGATCTCAGGGTCATGAGATCCTGTCCCACCTCAGGCTTCCCACTCAACAGGGAGTCTGCTTGAGATTCTTTCTTCCTCTCCCTCTCCCCTCCTGTTCATGCTCTCTCTAAAATGAATAAATAAATATTAAAAAAAAGGAAAAGAACCAGAAAATCCTCAAATGTCTGAACATTAACCAGCATACTTCTTTTTTTTTTTTTTTAATTTTTTGGTTTTTTTTAGAGAGAGAGAGAAGAAGACAGAGTGTGTGTGCAAGCAGTGGGTAGGGGCAGAGGAAGAGGGAGAGAAAGAATCTCAAGCAGCTTCCAAGCCCGGCGAGGAGGCCACCTGGAAATTGATCTCATGACCTTGAGATATGACCCGAGCTGAAACCAAGAATCAGATGCTTAACTGCCTGAGTCACCCAGACACCCCTAAACAGCACACTTCTAAGTATATCTTGGATCAAGGAAGAAATTGCAAGGGATGCAAGAAAACATTTTGAGCTAAATTATAACAAAACCCATGCGATGCAGCTAAAGAAGAATTTAGAGGAAAATTTATCATTTTAATGCATATATTAGGAAAGTAGAAAGGTTGACTATCCATTTTGTAAGCATTCATCTCAGAAATCTAGGGGGAAAAAAGCAAATTAAACCCTAAGAAAGCAGGAGTAAGGAAATAATAAAGAGAAGAGCAGAAACCATTGAAATAGAAAGCATTTACTGGTGGGGCACCTGGGTGGCTCAGTTGGTTAAGCACCTGACTCTTGGTTTCAGCTTGGGTCATGATCACCCAGCACAGGGCTCAGTGTTCAGCACAGAGTCTGCTTCTCTCCCTCTCCCTCTGCCCCCTCCACCCGGCTTGTGCTCGCACCCTCTCTCAAATAAATAAATAAAATCTTAAAAAAAAAAAAAAGCATTTACTGATTGCACAAGTTGCTTGTTTCCTCATCTGTAAAATAAGAATACAAACTGAACCCACATCCTTGAATTATTGTGAGGATTAGATGAATTAACATGTGTAAAATCTTTAAAATGATACTTGTCATTTAGGAAGCATGTAACAAATGTTAGCTGCTGCTGTTGCTACTCCCATGACTGCTATTATTACAGGATAAACTGTTAGGCATGTGTGGTTGCTTTTAAAAAATTATGGTAATCACATGGGCCACAAGGAGCCTCTGGGTTCTTTTTTTTTTTTTTTTTTTTTTTTTAAGATTTTTTATTTATTCATTTGACAGACAGAGATCACAAGTAGGCACAGAGGCAGGCAGAGAGAGAGGAGGAAGCAGGCTCCCTGCTGAGCAGAGAGCCCGACGCGGGACTCGATCCCAGGACCCTGAGATCATGACCTGAGCCGAAGGCAGCGGCTTAACCCACTGAGCCACCCAGGCGCCCCGAGCCTCTGGGTTCTAAAGCAACTGGTGCCTAGCTTGCTAGTTTACACAGGGACATTCCTATGCCATGGAAGTTGGCATATGGTGAAGCACCCTTTCAGTATAAATCACATCCTGTCACTCCTCTCTGAAAGTCCTCCTAGTACATTTAAGGGTAAAATTCAAACTCTTTATCATGGTCACCAGAGACACATTATCCGACCTCTGCCCACTTCTTTAATGGTGTCTCCTTCCCTTTCTACATTATGCTTCAGATACTTAACCCTCACAGATTCTTGCTGTGTCGTATCCTCTAACTATAATGGTGTTTCCTCTGCAACTTGCACGGCAAATTGCTTCTTTTTTCAGGAGTCAGCTTAAATGTCACCTTTCTGCCTGATCACTCTATCCATGATTGGATTCCCTCTGCCCTGTGTTGTTCTCTATCCTAGCATCTGTTGATTCCTTTCACTGACTGTGTCAAAATCTGTAATTCTTCATGTGTTTACTTGTATTTTAGACTGCTACCTTCATGAGGTTGGGGTCCTTGCTTATCTTGTTTAGAATGCACTCATAGAGTCTAGTATAGTGGTTGGTGCATAGTAGGTACTCAAAAGTATTCAAAGTATTTGTTGAATGAATGACTGAATCTGTTAGGGTTGCTGTCTTCAGTGGGGGTTGTGACATCTGCTATCTTACGTTTACTCTAAGGTCCTGAATCTAAGTTAATTTTTCTAGGGAGAAAAGTGATAAACTCCAATAAGAATTAGGCACATTCCTCCACATGGGTGAATTTATGATGCCACAGAGCCCCCTTCTTATTGGAGCTATGGGATAATAACATGTGACCATATTTCTTGAACACTTACTGTGATTCTTTGCCATTTAGGAATTGCTCCGTCTCCCTAACTTCTTGATTTTACTCCACCTCATGTTACACTAAAGGATTTTTTAGCAGGCCCAAGATAAAAACAATGCATTAATTAAAATGATGCACTCTCTCTTAATTTTAAATTTGACAAATAACAGGCTTCTGGTTGTCACTAGGCAACATTGTTAGAGCTAAATTAGATGTCTTGTTATGGTTGCTTAGGCAAGTTGTTTCACTGATCTTAGCACTGGTTTCCCTGCTCTGGAAAATATAAATCATCACTGAGAAAGATGGTGTTTCTTTATGAGTCCTTCTGACATCAGCCTCAGGCTGAGATGTGGACAGAGAAGTGTGCTCTTCCAGCTGGGACTTCTTCCTCCTGTTGTGCCTGAGTTTTTCCCACCTTACCAGCCCTATCATTTGCACAGACACTTCTGGATAAGACCCTATTAAGTGTACAGTGTGGTACCTGACTCTTACTTCGGTGATTCAATCTTTCTTTTTTTATAACTGAAGTCTCCATATAACTAATAAAGCAACTGGAGTAGTTGCTTTAATCTCTATGGGAGTATGTATTTTGCTAATACCAGGGCATTCCATTTTAGAATGATATTGTCTTCAGGAGTCACTTTTATAGTGACTGATTTAACACAGATACTTGTTTACCCAGGAGAGGTTTAGATACTACGGATATGTGGTCTCTATCAAGTATGATACCTGTTAGTTCAAGTGATTGAAAGAAACCAAATGAATTTTTTGGGGGGGGGGCACAAAATAGTATGCCTATGCATTTGGATAAGTGGAGGTCAACACTGGTTTAAAATTAGGCAAGCTACTTAATTAATTTTTGGGCTCCAGGTTCTCCCAGTCCCCTAGCTGCACTGATCTGGCATTTGAAGGTAAGTGATCTTGATACTTGTGGAAAAGAATGTCTTGCTTATGTTGGGCGATGTGTCCTGGAACCTTCCCACATTGCTTTAGTAAGGACAGTCATTTATCTGTCTCCTTCCTCTTGCAGAGAGTAGCTTTAGACTAGAGAGGTTGAAAATATGATCGACTCAGGTCTGGAAAACTCTATGATTTTTAAATTATCTTCAATTATTAAATAAGCATGAAACTAAGTTCCACATTTGAAGAAATTAATTTTATCCCACAACATTGAGCTCCAAATGTAGAAGAAACAAATTCAGAAAAAGAAAAGCATAACTTTTATTTGAAAAGTTTATGAATTTGCTTGTGAACCCACTAAAACTACGAATCTCATTTCTGAAAGGAGACCACCTCTTTCACCTATCACTGAGGATGTGATTCCCTATCAGATTTTAGCTGTGCATCTGTTCATATTTCTGATTTTATTAATTGCAGTTTCAATTCATAAACTTAACCTTAAAAAAACTTCCTAAAAAAACTCCCTCTTTGTAGGTGAGTCCTTTAAGAGATGATGTGATTCTGAGGAAAGCTTTATTGTTCTGTTAATGAGGGTCGGTGTGAGGAAGATCTAGAGCGATGAGTGTGTATGATCCTCACAGTCATGTGACAGATCAATGAAGATGACAAAGCCTTGTTCTTGGGAAAGGGACAACTTGGTAATAGTCCTGAACTTTGGCCATCTTACCAAAGAGGACATGGCTATATTAGAACTATAGCAAGACAGCTGTGTTTGCAGCCAGGACTGAGTTCAAGCCCAGACCCGGCTATTGACTAGATTTGCAATTTGGGTCTTATCGTCATGTTACCTTAAGTTTCAGAGTTGTTACTGTCTAATTTTTTACTATAACCCTCTCATGGGGTTTTGTGAAGACTTGCTGAGACCATGCATAAAAGGGTAAAAAAGGTGATGTGAATGGAGTAGTAGTACAAGCTCTTTCTTTATAGTTTTAGTTAGTTTTCTACCTTAAGTTCAATGTTGTTCAACATTGTCTTTTCTTATTTTGCTGGCAGTAGCAGAAACAGTCAATGGATAAGCCGGCCTTCAATTTTAGTCTTTTCTTGGGACTAGCCCAAGACCTAAATCCCTGAAATATATCTCTACACTACAGGCATTAAAAAGATATATAAAAATGGTACCAGTAAACCATAGCATCCCTTGGCATGCATAACCCTTGGTCCACCAAATCTGGACTTTGGACTCTGAATAGCATTTCTTTTAGACTCGAATAATAGACAAATCTAAAAGAAAAAAAATAGAATCTTGTTAGTTGGGGCCTATGATGAATCAGTTATTTATTTTATAATTTTCTTTTTCAAGTTATTTCTAAGAAGAGGCAAGTGATACTTGCTCAATAACTTAACTACAGGTCCAGGTCTATGACTATAACCTTTAATTGATGGATGTTTGGTTTCCATCTATCAATAGCTTGTCTAAGGAAAATTCTATTTAGGAATAGTTATTTAAAAGACATGCTCCCAGCCTGCCTACTTGTGTATTTTATCTTTGGATTTAGCTAGATGACTAAGGGCATATGTTACTTTAGTTTCTAAAAAATTAATGCCCCTCCTTGAACTGTACTAATACAATTATGTCCTTGGCTTTTTTCTTTTTTTAAAGGTGTTGCAAGAAAAGGCATATGGAATTAACTTCTGGTTTTAGTTAAAATGCTCTTGAGGACATTGTTTATGTTAGTGTCTCTAATATAAAGTCATACATGAGCAATTTCTTTGAGAATTTAATCCCAGGAAAAGCTTTGTCTTCTCTAAGGTACCCTTTTTAATAATGAGGCCTGTGTAATTGCTTGGTGTGCTTGCTTGTCATTTCAGCTTCCAGGAAGCCTGGAGGAATATGTGAAGCTTAATTATACCAGTCATGTTTACTTTAATAGCTATCTTATTTACATATCACTTTTTCAAAATCTTGCTAGATTGTTATTCATATCTTTTGTTACAAGCCATATCAAGTGATTTCTGGAAAGAAGCCTGATATAAAGAGAAATAAAATAGTAGCTATTAATAATAATAGAAGAAAAAGAAGAAGAAGAAGGAAACAAGTCATCATCTTCATCATCAGTATCATAGCAGGGGGCTATAATTACTAATGAATGAAAAAAAACTAATAGTTCTTTGTACTTGTATTAAAATGCTTTTTAAAAATTATGAAACAGGGACACCTGCGTGGCTCAGTTGGTTAAGCGTCTGCCTTCAGCTCAGGTCATGATCCCAGGGTCCTGGGACTAAACCCTGTGTCAGGCTCCCTGCTCAGCGGGGAGTCTGCTTCTCCCTTTCCCTCTGCCTCTTCACTCAGCTTGTGCTCTCTCTCTTACTCATTCTCTCTCTCAAATAAATAAATAAAATCTTAAAAAAGATAAAAATTATGAAACATTAGAAAAATATAGACAATACTATACTATGCACCCATGTATTCACTACCCCAAATTAAGAAATGTTAATATCTGCTATATCTACTTCAGGTAAAAAAAAAAACTTTAAGGCAATAAAGGCTACAGAGATAATCAAAGCCCTCCATTTAGCCTTCCTACTCCTTCCATCTCCCCCCTGTCCTGAGGTTATCCTTACCCTGAGGTGAACTTGCCTATCTGGGCATTCATACATTACTGCAAGTATCTGTCTGCAATTTGTTTTATTCTAACAGCACAATTTTGATTTTTATCCATGTAAATAATTTTCATTTACATTAATTGTTAAATTTCCTTTTGTGATTACCCCACAATGTACTTCATTCCTTTACTGAAGGACATTTAGGATTTTTCCAGTTTTCTTCTATGGCAAACGATACTGCCCTGCATGTTCCTGTGTACAAGTGGAGAGTTCTTCTAGGGTATGTACTTAGAAGGGAAATTGTTGGATCACAGATCTTCATTAATTCATTCATTCAGCAAACCAGTGCTTGCTATGTGCCACATAACATTCTAGGCAGCTGAAGATGCTACAATGAATAAGATGGTCAAAATTCCTGTTTCCTCTGTTGTGCTTCTATACACCAATAGCAAAGCAGTAGAAGAAGAAATCAAGGAATCAGTCTCATTTGCAATTGTACCAAAACCCATAAGATACCTAGGAATAAATCTAACTAAAAAAGTAAAAGATCTGTATTCTGAAAACTATAAGACACCTATGAAAGAAATTGAAGAGGACACAAAGAAATGGAAAAACATTCCATGCTCATGGATTAGAAGAACAAACATTGTTCAAATGTCTATACTACCCAAAGCAATGTACACATTTAATGCAATCCCTATCAAAATACCACCAGCATTTGTCACAGAGCTGGAACAAACAATCTTAGGTTCCATGCAAATCCCAAGATTTGCATGGAACCACAAAAGACTGAATAGCCAAAGCAATCCTGAAAAAGAAAAGCAAAGCTGGAGGCATTGCAATTCCAGACTTCAAGCTCTATTACAAAGTTGTAGTCATCAAGACAGCATGGCACTGGCACAAAAACAGACACATTGATCAATGGAACAGAACAGAGAGCCCAGATGTGGACCCTCAACTCTATGGTCAAATTAATCTTCAACAAAGCAGGAAAGAATATGGAAAAATGGAAAAAAAGACAGTCTCTTCAACAAATGGTTTAGGAAAACTGGACAGCAATACACAGAAGAATGAAACTGGACCACTTTCTTACACCAAACATAAACATAAATTCAAAATGGAGGAAAGACCTAAATGTGAGACAAGAAAACATCAAAATCCTAGAGGAGAACACAGGCAGCAACCTCTTTGGATTAGCCATAGCAACTTCTTACTAGACACATCGCTGGAGGCAAGCGAAACAAAAGCAAAAATGAACAAAAGCAAAAAAAAAAAAAAAAAAGCGAAACAAAAGCAAAAGGGACTTCATCAAGATAAAAAGCTGCTGCACTGTGAAGGAAATAATCCACAAAACTAAAAGGCAGCCTATGGAATGGGAGAAAATATTTGCAAATGACATATCTGATAAAGGGTTAGTATCCAAAATCTATGAAGATCTTGTAAAACGTAACATCCCACAAAGAAATAATCCTGTTAAGAAATGGGCAGAAGACATACACATGGTTAACAGGCACATGAAAAGATGCTCAACATCACTCATCATCAGTGAAAGAAAGATCAAAACCATGATGAGATACCTCCTCATACCTGCTTGAATGGCTAAAATTAACAAGGCAAGAAACAACAGGTGATGGCAAGGATGCAGAGAAAGGGGAACTCTCTTGCACTGTTGGTAGGAATGCAAACTGGTGTAGCCATTTGGGAGAAAACACTGAAGATTTCTCAAAAAGTTAATAATAGAACTACCCTAAAATCCAGCAGTTGCACTACTAGGTATTTACCCAAAGGATGAAATAATACAGATTTGAAGGGGTACATGCACCCCAATGTTTATAGCAGCATTATCAACAATAGCCAAACTCTGGAGAGAGCCCAAATGTCCATCGACTGATGAATGGATATATATGTATATATATGTATATATATGTATATATATATACATACACACACACACACACACACACACATATATATATGCGTATATATATATATGATGGAATATCATTCAGCCATCAAAGAAAATGAAACCTTTCCATTTGCAATGACATGGATAGAGCTAGAGTGTATTATGCTAGGTGAAATAAGTCAGTCAGAGAAAGACAAGTACCACATGATCTCACTCATATGTAGAATTTAAGAAAGAAAACAGATGAACATATGGGAGGGGGAAAAGAAAAAAAGGAGAGTGGGAAAGAAGCCATAAGCGACTCCTAATGATAGAGAACAAACAGGGTTGATGGAGGGAGACAGGTGGAGGAAGGGGATAGATGGGTGATGAGTATTAAGGAGGGCACTTTTTGTGATAAGCACTGGGTATTGTATATACATGATAAACCACTGAATTCTATTCCAGAAACCAATATTGTACTACATATTAACTAACAAAATTTAAATTAAAAAAATCTTGTTTCCATGAAGCTTACTTTCTGGGGATGCAGTAGGGGAAAAGACAGGTAATAAACATGATAATTAAACAAAATTCAAGTATTTTAGACAGTGGCAAGTGCTCTGGAGAAATGAAAGCAGAGCAGGTGTAGGAAGTGTATACTGAAGAGGTTTGGAATTTTATATAAGGTGGTGAAGGGTATCTGATTATGGTTTTAATTGTCATATCTCTTATTATGAGAAATGACAAATGTCCTTTCATATACTTAAGACAGTTCATATTTTATATAGCCCTTAAAAATTCCTGCATTACCCACTGTTGATTTAAATCCTTTAAATTCAAATTCTCCTTAAATGTATACCAACTAAAACTAGGAATACACATTTTGTGCTTTTAGCTCTTATAACTTATAGCTCTTACCAACACAAATTTACAAATTACATGTATCCTTTGCCTTTGTGAAAGCAACAAACTTTAAATTAATGCAAATAATTTCATGGGCTACACAGTTAGTGACTACTGCTCAGGTTCTGCTGGGTTTGGCCTGCCTTTCCCACCTGGCGCCATGAGATGATGCAACTCTCTCAGCACTCTTCCCTTTCTGAAGCTCTGAAACACCTTTGTTCCTCCAGCACACTGTGAAGTCATCTGGCCCACACTTGGTGCAAAAGCCTCATTTACCTCTGAAGTCTACCTCTGTTCATTGCTAATTAGCTGGAGACAATTAAAATGGGACTACTTGGCACCAATCTGATTGCAAACACACAGACAAACTAGGTCTGTGAAGCAGCATTTGGTTATCAGGTGGCTACCCAGATGACTCAGAATATGCTTACTTTAACAATGAGGAAAAAATTGGAAAAGAAAAAAAGGATACAATAAAACAAATAGGGGATCAGTTAAAAAAAAAACGTTTTTTTCAGTTTAAAAAAAAAAGAATATGCTTACTTTAGATTATCAGTGACATGGATACCACAAATTATTAATTCTCAATAATACATTCTGATTGAAAATATGCAAATCCTCCCCAATGGGTCAGCCTATCCAATTTGAGAAACCCTGTTCTAACACAGATTTGGAGCCCACAGTGGATCTTGAACACAAACATGGTTTCTGGAACAGGCTGATTTTTTTTTTTTTTTTTTTTTTAAGGGCAAAATGTTACTCAGATGGCTAAGCCACATGTATTAGACACCTTTTAAATCTTTTTCCTTGGTTTGCCTAGTTAGGAATTGTACCCTGTCTAAAGCTCAAAATGAGCTTCTCTTTGTTAGACCAGGCAAATTTTACTGTGCTATTCATCACTCTATCATGTTCACTTCATTATCAGACTTTCTCATGCTTCCCCTCCTTGCGAGGTCCAAATATGCAACAGTGGCCTATTTTATTTTATTAATTTTATTTGTGTTCATTAGCTGAAACTCTCATGTCTGTTTGTGCTTCTGTCATGTGGATGACATATTTAGTGGAAAGATGACTCAAGACCTCCAATTTCTTTTGTTCCTGATTGCTGCTAGATTTGGCTCTGGACTCCTAAGGGTGAAGGGCTAATGCATCTGCCCATCCGAATACATGTCAAATTCTTTGTTTCATTATTCACAACTTGAATCATCAAATATTCTTTTTGGCAAGTCAGGGTCATTATATAGATACTGAGAACAGTGTTTATGGTAATACATATTAAGAGTGTTGATAGAAATGGCTTTATTGAGAATTTATTACTTGCCTATTAAATGTTATACAACTAAAACTTGGCACAGTTAGGAAATTTTGCTCAAATAAAGGTGAGAAGTTTTTCATTGAACATAACTATGTGTATGGGTGTGCTTGTGCACATATGTGTGTGCACTATTGAATCGTGAAATTATAGCTTCTGTAGGGCAAAAATAGACAAATACAGGCAATATCAAATGGTGCATGTATGTATTTATATATATATATCAGATTTAGGCTCCCTTACTAAAAGAGTAACAAAGATAGTAATGTCCAGATTTTTGTTGTTGTTATTTAAAAACCAATAATCAAGCCAATCACCTAGGTTTTAAAACAAAATTTTCTTTATATAAAATATTTTAATCTTGGGGGATGTGGTGGGCAAAACTCTGCAAAAAGAATGTCCTGTCTTAGCAAAAACCTGGAATGCCTTTGAACTTCCTCTAGCTAAATTGTTTCAGAGCTCAGTGCTAATCTACTCACTCATAAAGGCTGCAATCTCCATTCTAGCCCACAGTGCAAGTTCTTTCCTCTGAATTCAGTGATCTTCCTTTGCTACCATTATTTTAGTAAATAATTCTGTTTTTTTTTCTAAATAAATTGTAAACTCTTAGAAACAGAGACCATACCGAGACTCTCTATGGCCCCACAGTATCTGTTGATTTGACTGAGCTTTTGACTGGAAGAACATTCTGAACAGGATTTAATTATTAAGTCGCTGGAGTAATAAAAAAATACTTTCAGAGGACTAGGAATGTTGCATTTTGGGAAATCAATTAAGGATCATCCTGCTTTCAAGGAATTTACAGTCTCTTTTGGGAGACAATGAAGAAATAAAGAGTTTGGTGAATCTATGTTTTAGATTCTTTTAACTGTTCTATTCCAAGGAGAATGGTAAAAGACCCTATCAGGTCTGTGTCAGCTATCCTGAGTGCAGAGATCTTCACCTATTGATTTTGGTACGGCAGTGATATACATTTAACTGGTAAATAATTAAAGTCAGGCTGTTATCTCATTTGTGCACCTGAATTGATAATAGGTGGCATTTTCCTAGATGGACAAATTTGAAAACACATATAGATAGCCTACAAATACAAAAATCTGATTTTTAGTATGTTCTAATATTCAACAACACTGTCTTTGAAAAAACCTCAGATCTCAAAAGTCAATGACAATTTTTTATCACAGCTCGGAAAAGACCTTGAGGTAATTAATGGCAATACTTTCGGCAACATTTTTTTTTCCTTTTGTACCTTTCTATTTTTGTAAGAGAATTCAGTGTCCTAAAGAAGAAGAAAGATAATGGTTCACAATCAATGCCCATGGACCAGACACCTAATCCGAACTTAACCAAAAAGTCAATATTTAGCTGTACCTTATCAGTGTGGAAATGTCAAGCATAGCAAGAGACATGAACAAATTTCCAGCTGATTTCTCATTCCTATGCTTCAGTGTTCAAAGCTGTGTGGCAGAGTTTCAACATCAGATAAGACAAAACAGCCTTTGGAAAAAAAAGACAACAAATGACAACGCTTGCATCTGCCGAGACTGCGGCCTATGAGACGAATACAGGCACGGGAGGTGCATTCTAATCTCTCCTGGCACATTCCCTTGGTCACCTTCCAGCCTGAGGGATGCTAACACCTGATCATGACTGGTTGCAGGCAGCCTGTAAGAGACAGCAACTTGCTGAGTAAAGTCACAATTTGTTGCTCCCCAAGACAACTGACACAAAATGTTTGCATTCTAAATTTGCCATGGCTAGGAGCTGACATATCGGGCAAGGTGAGATGGGCTGTGGGTCTGGAAAACAGGAGTTCCACTCAGGCTTCTCTGAAGCTGTGGCCCAGTGATGGATTAAATAAGAGGTTTTCAGGTTTCTTTTGGGAACTTCAGATCCCTGTCAGGATTCTATCTCACTCCACAGGACTCCAGCTGACTTCACTTGTGTAAATGCTGTGGAAAGTTATATTTTGTAAAACAACAAGGTTACATTGGAATAACCTGTAATGATACTCAAATTTAATGAGATGGTTGGATTGTCAGTCAGCATTGAAACATTTGGTTATGGAAAAAAGGAAATAGTGCAAGAAAAAAAGACAGTAACTTAAATGGCTAAATACACATTGTTACTGACTTTTTAAGGAACTGTGGGTGTGCTTGGCATTTCATGGCACATGGAGGTCTAGAAATTGCTCATAGAGGAAACACCATTTCATCTAGAAATCCAACTAGAAAGGATGTGCACAAGCTAGATTCATAGAACAATGAGGTCTAAGAGTTCACCAAGGGCAGGGACCAATCATTCCAAACTAATCACAAGGTAACAATCGTCTCGGCTCTTGTTAAAAATACAGATTCCCATGACCTTCCCCCCGATGATTCTGATTTAGCAAGACTGTAGCAGGACCTGGGAACCTGTATTTTTAACAAGAGTCCAGGGGCCTTTAATCATCAGACAGATGTGGAAACACTGCTGTGTCCTAGCAAAATGGATGTTACTTGGTAATGGAATGAATGAACAGAAGAAAGAAAGCTTAATGAGCAGGCCAGTAAGACAGTCTCAGCCTCTCATTTTTCTGAATAGTCAGTGTGCCAGTGCTCCTGGTCTTGCACAGCTAACTCCCAATCATGGGAGGGGTGACCTTCAGAAGCAGCTGATAAAAGTTAGGTTTTTGAATGTCACATAGAATAATACTTCTTCCCCTTGTCTTTTGTTGGAATGTCATAGTGACACACACACACACACACAAAGACTATGTCCTAAAAAAGGAATGAATGCTAAGTGTTTTAAACAGAAAGAAACTTGTTTAAGTCTCCCTTAGGAAGAAATCTTTTTCGTGTTTCCTGGCATAATAGGTCCCACCAGGCATAAACCATCTTCCCTCTCTAAGCTATCCATAAAGGCACAAAGAAGTGACATTGAGAGAAGTATTCTGATCTCTATGTGGACAATGCATTTTTATAATTTCTGTATATCCAAAGCTACCTAGTTCTTCCTGTTCTGAAATTATATGTCACATTAACTCTGCTATGATCTCCAGGGGGAATCGTTTTGTAAACTCCATGGCAAGTAGGGAGGATCTCCTTCCACACAATTTGTAATACCCTGTTAGAATAAAAGTGTCAGAAATACGGTGCTGAGGGCATGGACTAGAAGTGAGAGGAGGAAAGCTTAACCTGTACTGTAAAGTCCTCTGAAAGAATCTGGGTATATGGCAGGCTAAGGGACTGGACGGAGAAGACCATATCATCCTTTTCGTTTGACTTCAATGGCTGCCTGTCATCACCATGGGGTTAATTTATGGTCATCTAGTTTTTATTGAGATAATAGACAATACACAGGACAGAAAGAGCTCCAGTGAATTGTTTAAAAAGTTTTTAGAAAAATATTTTATTTGAGAGAGCGAGAGTGAGCATGCTTGTACCTGAGAGAGCATTAGTGAGGTGGGGCAGTGGGAAAGGGAGAAACAGGCTCCCTGTGGAACAGGGAGCCTGACTTGGGCTCAATCCCAGGACCCCGGGATCATGATCTGAGCCAAAGGCAGATGCTTAACTGAATGAGCCATCCTGGCTCCAGTGAATTTGTTGAAACTTGTCATGCTCTATCTTTGTCCCTTATTGGGAGATTTATTGAGTATTGTTGGGGGGAAAGGCAACCAGGTGGAATTAAGGAAGTTTGTGGGATGGTGCAGTAGTAGTTCTTAAACTTTGCTGCATATTAGAATCTCCTAGGCAAGTTTAAAAAATTCAAGTACTTAGGCCTTGTCCTATCAATTCAAAGTTTCTGGGGACATGATTCAGGCATCACTTAAAAAAAATATTTCCTAGGTAATCCAATGTACAGGCCAATTTGAGAATTAGTGATTTCTAGACTATATACTCAAGATCTTTTTTAGTTATAGGTTATTCCCTCTGCTGGAATGGCCCTTCATGCCATCTTCTGGTGAAGACAGACCTACTCATCTTTTTAAAATTCACCACAAATATACCTTTCATTGACAGTACATTCATTTATTCGACATTTACTGAAATGTTTCTTCTTCCATGGCAATGGCACTCAGTGACAACACTTACTATATTTTGATTATTTTAATTATGCATTATCATTTTTTTCCTCCGTAGACTTTGAGTTCTTTAAAGTCAGGGAACATCTTTGAGCTTTGTTACACATTTCCCTTTATTTCCTTCATTCCTTCAGATTCTCAGCTGGGTGATGCTTATCCCAAAGACACTCAGTATTGAAATAACAATGAATTTTGGAAGGTGTGGTTACTACATTCAGTGGATTCAAATTTCTATAGTTTGCCTTTTTTTTTTTTTTTTTTTTTTTTAAGAGAAGGGGAGAGGAGAAGGGGCAAAGGGAGAGAGAGAAACTTAAGCAGACTCCACGTCCAACACAAAACCCAGTGCCGGGTTTGATTTCACGACTCTGAGATCACAACCTGAGCAGAAATCAAGAGTTGGATGTTTAACTGACTGAGCCACCCAGGTGTCTCTATAGTTTGACTTTTTGGAAGTTTTGTTTTTATAATGCTCTGTTTTATTTGTAATGTTCTCAGAGATGCTCATAGTTTTGAGTCCTTTGTTTACAGTAGCACTGAATGATACTTTCTGGAATGACATATGTTGACTCCAAGATTCATTTCCCAGACAATACTTGGCATCATAAAATTTTGTATCTTACAAACTTTTGTTCTTTACATTTACCCATTCCAAAATTCACCTGCCTTTTTAATTTTTATTTTTTTTCAAAGATTTTATTTATTTATTTGACAGAGATCACAAGTAGGCAGAGGCAGGCAGAGAGAGAGAGAGAGAGGGAGGCAGGCTCCCTGCTGACCAGAAAGCACAATGTGGGGCTCGATCCCAGGACCCTGGGATCATGACCTGAGCAGAAGGCAGAGGCTTTCACTCACTGAGCCACCCAGGAGCCCTCCACCTGCCTTTTTTAGTTTACTTACTCCTTTATCTGACATTTAGAGTTAGGCCCCTAAAGTTAGGCCCCACCCTACCTACTTTCCCTTCACATAAAATTTCCTAGGCCCACATAAATTTTCCAGGCTGGTCAGGCTGGTTTCCTCAATGTTTCCCGTACATCAGGGCCATTTTCCTTCCTACCTACTATTATTCTGAATTGTTACTGTCCTCCAAGGGCTCACTTACTCTATGAGTTTTTACCTGACTTCTCCAGTTTGTTTCTTAAATAAAATCTTTACCATACATTGTACAATAGTACTAGCCTTTATTCAGTCTTGTCTTTTTTTTTTTAATTGCCTAATATTTTTTCTTCACAGATGACTGTAGGGCTTGTGTATGTATATCTTTCATCGTCCCCGTGGCACCTAACACAATGAAGGCCATACTCTAGGAACTTATTTGATTCTTTAGAGACTTAATTGAATTGTATTTGCCACCTGGTAAAACAGGAGTGTTTAATGTCCAGTTTAGAAGATTTGGAAAGTTTTTTTTGTGCAGTGGTTTTTCTATAGGACATAATCTAAGAAAAGTGTAACCTCAGATATGGGGCTCTGTTATGGGCTGAACTGTGTACCCTGGCCCCCCTCCCCAATTCATATGTTATAGTCCTAACCACTCAACACCTCAGAATGTGGCTGTATTTGGAGATAGAGTCTTTAAAGAGGTGATTAAATTAAACCATTAGGGTGGGCCCTAATCCAATCTGTCTGGTGTCTTTATAAGAAGAAGAAATTTGGACACACAAAGAGACATAATAAATATAAAGGAAGAGCATATGAGGGCATAGCAAGATGACCATCTTCAAGCCAAGGAGAAAGGCTACAGAAACCAAACCTGACAGCACCTTGATCTTAAACCTCTAGACTCTACAGCTGTGAAGACCCAAATTTCTGTAGTTTAAGCTGCTCAGTCTTTGGTATTTTGTTACAGCAGCTTGAGCAGAATAACACAAGTCCTATTTGCTACCTGTCTAGAGTGACTGGGAAGTGGGATTTGCCAGTTCCCTCTTCTTCCTGCCTTGGATGGAAAATTGTAGATCATGCCTCCCTGAAATAGAGTATGAAATTGAAAAGTAAAAAGAAATTTCTCCTCTCTCTTTACCTTCCCTGATAAACGTAAGCTTGGTTCTGTACAAAGGGGATCTTGCCCAGAAGCTCTTCTTTTTCCTTTAGCCTTGGACTCAAGTCACTTCCCAAGTGATGAAATTGGGTAAAGGAAAGGTCCACAAACCTCTGAAATTAAATTTTTGTTTATCTTTAAAATTCTTTGCATCCTTTTTTTTTTTTTTTAAGATTTTATTTATTTGACAGAAAGAGACATAGTGAGAGAGGGAACATAAGCAGGGGTAGTGGGAGAGGAAGAAGCAGGCTTCCCCCTGAGCAGAGAAACCAATGTGAGGCTCGATTCCAGAACCCTGAGATCATGACCCGAGCCAAAGGCAGATGCCTGATGACTGAGTCACCCAGGCACCCCAATTCCTTACATTCTTGTACATAAATATAGTGGGTTAATTTGTGTTTGAGAGAATTTTTATCTGAAAGAACTTGTCTTAGTTTGGGTTTTCTCTAAATCAGATCCTGAGACAAGAATGTGGGGGGAAGTAGTTTATTTCTGAAGTGGTTCCAGGAAGCAGTGTGAGGGAGTAGGGGTGTGAGACAGAGTGGTAGGAGAGTCAGAAAAGACTTCTTTCAGGAGTGTACCCTGTGGTCATCTGGGACTCAATCCTGCTAGAGACCCTCTAAAAAACTGTAGGCCTAGTAAAGGGCAAGAAAACTGGGGCATTTGCTTACCATCTTCTACCACTCACAGGTGCAAGGTTGATCCTGGAAGAATGAACTCCCACCACTCTGCTTACCCTGGGAGTGGGAGGACCATACTTCCACAAGCAGAGGATGTCAATCGACAGAGAAGATACTTGAGGTAGGAGCTCATTGGCTTATGAAGGGAACTGTTCATCAATAATACAGGCAAACAAAACTACAGGAGTGGATCAAGGGGATGGTACTGGTGGGACACCAACAGTCTGTTGCAGAAGACCACAGTTTTCAGATTTGAGGAAGCTGGATGTATATTCCCTAAAGTTATTACTTACTCTGTTAGATATTGTAAAAACAGATCTTCAGTGCTTTGGGCTTTTTGTGGCTAATACCTGCTTACCTCCTGAATTCCCCTTTTAGAATCATTCTGCCAGAACTTTATTTATTCTTTCGGTTCTACAGCAGCTGTTTTGGGACTGACCCTGATCATTGTCCTCTGGTGGTCTAATAGGAACATACCTGCAAATGTGCTCTGTCTTGCCTATCCCCACAAGTCTTCCAAATAAGCCATGTTAGGAAGCACGGATAATTTCATTTCATTTTTAGCACCCCCACTCCTGTCCCAAAGTACTTATTTCCTGGTAAGTGATGTGTGTATGTTGGGGGGGATTTGGAGGGATGGTTTTTGAACATGGCTATAAGTACACGGTGGCTTCCACTGAGATTCAGCTATGTTCTAGGCATGTTAAAATTACTCTAAGAAGTCTTTTGGTGAGAAAGACTGAAGACTGTAAGGGATGAGGAAGCCAGGGTGAAGGCTTGATCAAGTAACAAGCCTTAGTCATCAGAAAATGGGGGCCATTCTGAGAATGGTGTGGTGTCTATGACTCAAATTTGTCTCCAGTTCTGACCTCTCTTTAGATCATATCTCAGTCCTTCAGAGAGTTGAGGTGAAAGCTATAAATGAAAATGAAGAGTTGTTTTGCTAAAACTGTCTGGCACTAGAGGTACAAGCAAGATTACTTAAGGACTCCAACAGAATGTAATGCTAGAGAGAGAGAGAGAGAGAGAGAACACTTCTCTTCCAGTTCCAACAGTGTCCACAGAGAGGGCCAGAAAAGAGCAGGAGGAATTAGAAGCCACATGGTACCTGGCAAGACTTGTTTCTTAGCACAGGTGAGATGCCCCCAGGGATTTAGCAGCTATTTGGGCAGTGCTTAATGAGTTGAGAGGGAAGCCATGAAATCTGGGATAGCTGATTAATGCAACCTTATTCGTTCCCATGGGTCTATGAAAACTGAGTATAACTCTAGCTGTAGATAAAACATTCTGGTTGAAAGGGATAAATTCTTTCATTTCTTTCCACAATCAAGTTTAGGATAGTCATATATGCCTGGTCCTCAGGTACTCAGTAATTTTCACTGAGTGAATTAACTTTATTCACATTTGATAAACATCAGGACTGAGCAAGAATTGGAGAACTATGACAACCATGACAAATTCCTAGTCCCTTTGGGGTGAAGAAGCCATTGATTTTTATTTGCTATGCTTACAGAAATAAATACATGTGATAAGAAAGCACCTATAGATACCTACAGATATTTACAAATATGGATGTGTAGAGATATTTAAAGTCTTTGAAAACTTCAGAGAATCAAGTTACTGCTGAATTGTACTTTAACCACTTACTCTAAGTTTAGCTTCATTTGCTAAAGTGTGTTTTTGGGCAAGTTATTTAACATCTCTAAATCCCTGAGCCTTGGTTATTCTGTAGAATTGGGACAACATCACCTATGTAGTAATGCTCTTGAGAGAAGTGAAGATGATTAAGTGCTTAGTACTGTACCTGAGATATGGTAAGCATTTAATAATAAGGTTATTATTATTGTTCTCACTACCATATTTTAGATAATCTATGACTATGCTAAGATCCATCTAAGGACTTGCCTCTACTTTGTTCCTTGTTTTCAGTTGGTTTTGTAAGAATACATAATTAATGTAATCTTCATAATTCAAACTTTTTTTTTTTTAAAGATTTTATTTATTTATTTGTCAGAGAGAGAGAGGGAGAGCGAGCGAGC